>NW_021619961.1:226101-258913 GCF_004785775.1 Grammomys surdaster
AGACATTCAGACACATGGAACCACACAGACAATGCATGCTAAGTACTTCAGACATTCAGACACATGTGATCACACAGACAATGCATGCTAAGTACTTCAGACATTCAGACACATGTGATAACACAGACAGTGCATGCTAAGAGCTTCAGACATTCAGACACATGTGATCACATTGACAATGCATGCTAAGAGCTTCAGACATTCAGACACATGTGATCACATTGACAATGCATGCTAAATACTTTAAGATGCCCAAACTGGGTGTGGAGAACCTTATGCCGAGTACAGAGAAATCTCTGCACAAAAATGTTACTCATGGTGACACAGCAGAAAGAGAAGTGCAAGGTAGAGCCCTGAAGCTTAACAAAACACAAACATGGGGTCACATACTGCTTCTTAAAGGGCTACCTCAGGATAAGCATGGAATACAGACTGCACTCTGTGCTGATGCAAAAGAAATTACTAGGTAAAGAACTGAAACAAACTCAAGGAAACACTGGTCATGATTGTATTAGCATGGTGGACACAAGCTTCCACAAACGCGAAATCAGAGTTCTGAGGAAAATAATCTATCTTTGTATCCTAATTGTACCTCTCAGTTACAGCTTGTGGTCTAGCAAGGAAACAGTGAGCTCTCACCACTCTCTCAATGTCTACTTTTTTTAGGAAGATGTTTGACACACAACTAAGGGAACTCTCATAACTAGACTTGGGGGGGGGGGTCGGTGCTGGAGAGATGGCTCAGAGGTTAAGAGCACCGACTGCTCTTCCAGAGGTCGAGTTCAATTCCCAGCAACCACATGGTGGCTCACAATCATCTGTAATAGGATCCGATGCCCTCTTCTAGTGTGTCTGAAGACAGCTGCAAAGTACTCGTGTCTGTGTATGTGTGTGTGTGTGTGTGTGTATGTGTGTAAAACAACTTGGGCTTCTCAACAATCCTGATGTCTCAGCAGAGTTTTTCCTAGCAAGTGGCAGAGGCAGCGCTAGGATGTGGAAGACAGCAACCACCATTCCTTTACTGCTGTGACCATATGGAGCTCCAGAGTAAACTCAGCCTAAGGATGGCCCTGTGGTAGTCCAGCAAAGTGTAAGGTCTCATGAACCTCACCCCAGATGCAAAGACCAAGTCACTCTATGTGCCACACGGACCACGGAGCTAGGTGGTTCTCAGGCCACGACACTGACCCGCTCACACTACTTATTAATTCAGCACTGCTTGCTTTGATCAGAGTTCCTTGCTAACAAATAAATGACAAGAGTCCATGTTGCACAGACTGGAGGAGGCGAGTCCATGGAGAGTGGAGTGACCCAGCGATATATCCAAAATGGTTTGGAAGTATTTAAATCATTTCCTCCAGGAGCACTAGAGATCACTTTCTCATCTGATGGATCAGTGAAAATGTGTCTGAAGGGAGGAAAGAGTGGAGTTCACTTCGAGCAGACGCCACAGACTTGGCTGTGGCTTTGGCGGAGGGAGACTGAGCCGAAGAAGACTTTACCAGCTCCAGGCTCCAAACGGCACAGAGACTCTTGTGAAAAGCAACCTGGAGTTTTGCCTAAGAGCAATGAGCAGACACTTGCTTTAGAAATATAATTCCGCCCACGGGATGGGTCTCAAGTTGGGCGGGTCATTGGTTGGCCAGTCCCTCAGTCTGTGTCCCTGCAAGTGGACCCCATTCCCCTAACTGATCTGCCTTGTCTGGCCTCAGTGGGAGAGGATGCGCCTAGTTCTGCAGTGGCTTGGTGTTACAGGGTATGGTGATACCCAGGGGAGCCTCCCCATTCTCAGAAGAGAAAGGGAGGGGAGTGGGGAGGGTTACAATTGGAATGTGAAGTAAATAAACTAATTAATTAATGATAAAAAATATAATTCTGATCTGCTCACTCTACAAGTACGTATTAAGCACCTATTTGATGTGAACACCTGTGTATGGACACCTCAGGGCCCTGAACATTTCCCACTGTTCTTATCGGAGCAAAACCAGCCCAATATGAATGTTATAAGCTACAAAACATTTCATGAAATATTAATAAAATGATCAAGAACATGGAAAAGCTCAAGAACACAGTATCTCCCATGTGCTCCCCCAGTCAGAAACTCAGGGAGCCACCAAGGAGCAAGCAGTGTCACAAAGAGCACCATCACTTTTTCATATAACTTTAAATATCAGCTTAAGTGAACAAATATTGATGGTAAGTCTATCACATATAAAGACATCAATAGTAAGAACTATCAAAAGTCAGAGCTTTTATTAGGTTACATCAACGCAGTAGTATCCACTTACTAGTAGGTTCTCTTAGAGCCTCAATATAAAGGTAGGCTCCACTAGGAAACACTCACAGATTGGGAGTAGAAATGCTTTGTGCCTGGCATGAGGTACATGAAAACTCCAGTTAATGGCATGACAGGCATGGTGTGCTCTCAGAGACACCACAGCCAGAGATAAGAAACCAGGGAGACTGACTGGAAGAGATTGTGGGAAAGGGATCGAGAAAAACAAAGCATCTGTGAGGGCCCCACCATGAAACCCTTATATAGTAATCTAAAAAACAAACTAACAAAAAGACTCCAGGCTGAAAGAAGCAGTTTGCTAATATGGACGGGACAGCTTGGTTATTAAGAGCTAAAGGGGGCTGAGAAGGACTACCATGAGTAAAGTGTTTGCTTTGCAAGCAAAAGGACCAGAGCTTAAATCCTTAGCACATAAAAGCTGGGAGCACCCAAAGGCAACTGTAAACTCAGGGCTGGAGAGGAGGGGCAGGGATAGGTGGACCTCAGAGCCTGGGTGGCCATGCAGTAGTGTAGGAGGAGCTAAGGTAGGATGAGTAAGGAGAGGAAGAGGTAAAGGAAGAGGAGGAGCGAGGTAAGGGAGAGAGGCGGAGATGTAGGAGGCGCTGGGGATGACCACGCATGTATCAGGAGCAGTCTTGGGTAACAATTTATATCTAGGTTAGTTAATTGGAAAACATCTATAATTGTGGGCACCTTGTTGATTGAGCACCAAATATATAAAGCCTTTGATTAATATTTAGTCATTAGAGTCTCATTTCTTACCAGGCCGGCCAGTGTCTCCAGCCGCCTGAGGCACAGCAACAGCAAGATCACACCTCTGCATCTCGCTCGTGGCTGCAGGCCTAGGTTACTGGTGAACATGGCGGCTCCGTAACAAGATAGATCGGTGCCACCACTTTAAATATCTCCCCACCTTAGCTCCTCCTACACAGTAGAACAGAATCAGCAAGGGCAGGGTTCAATCAGAGACCCCCGTCTCGAAACCATAGAATAGAGTATAATGAAGAAAGACACCCAACATCAACCTCTGGCCTTCACACACACACACACACGCACACGTGCACACACACACACATGCACATGCATGCACACACAGAGACATGCATACACACACACACACACACATGCAGAAGCACAAGTTTGTATCAGTCTCCATACTACAAATAATGATGGAGCTAGAAACTGGAAGTCATGCTTCCTTGATCCTTGCTGGGGGCATCCAGGTGTGAAGAGACAACTTGGAAGTCAAGAGAGAAGCAAGATGACCAAAATGCACTGATGTGCTTTGTGGTATTTGTCTGCAATATAAAGAATTTACAATCCTTTTGATTTACTCAAAACTACACAACCCCCCTATTTTGCCTGTGATTTTACTTCCTCAGAGCACCATTTTCTGGATCTCCCGTCCACATCACAGTGAAGCACCCAAAGTTCCCCTGATAAGATTAGGTCACTCTTCAAAGTCTTAGATGTTTTAAAATATTTATTTATTGTCTTTTATGTTATGAGAGTTCTGCCAGCATGTATGTATGTGCACCATGTGCATGCAGTGCCCTCGGAGGTCAGAAGAAGATGTCTTATCTCCTGGAACTCGAGTTACAGTAGGTTATGAGCCATGTGAGTGCTGGGAATTGAACCCAGGTCCTCTACAAAAGCAGTCAGTGCTCTTAACCACGGAGCCATCTCTCCAGCCTCAATTCTTATACTTTCTTCTAAGGTAGTTTTATCAATTCTTACAAATCTTTGTAAGTTCTATAAATTTTCTAATTCTTTGTCTTCCACTGAAAACATGCCAACCTTTCTTTGTTATCTGGAATGGCATAAGCACTGTGCCTCATCTTTCTTTTATCTCATTACCACACCAATGTCACCCGTGTCTGCACACACACACACACACACACATTCCCAATGAACTATGGGCTCTATAGTGTTCTTGTTCCAATGGTAACAGAGCCCTAGCATATCCTAATTAATGCTTAATAGAGGCAGAGAGGTCAAGAGCAGGAAGAGATGGCAAAGGGAAGGCAAAGAGGCCAACATGAACTTCTAGCTTAAAATGACTCCATCCATTCACTCTTCCACTCAACAAAGTTTACCATGAGCTGCTTCATGTGCTACTATTATAGTAGTTGTGGCTACAACAAAGAACAGGAGTGTGGGCATGGTGGGGAACGTGCCTGACCTCATGATGTCCCAAAGCCTAGCAACAGGACCTGATCATGCAAGCTGTATAGTGTGCAATAGGTCAGTGAGAACTGCCAGCAGAGAGGGCAAAGAAGGGGTCGTGGAGGAGGAGGTGCAAAAAAAAAAAAAAAAAAAAAGCTGGTTCCAGTTGGCTGTCTCAAGCTGGGTTTGTATCCCCATCACAGAAGGAAGTTACCCTTTTCTTCTTTAGCTGCCCAATGGCAGAACTTCCAGAAGTCAGAGTCCTCAAAGCAGTTTAAGCCTCAGCCTTTTTTCCTGATGCCCAACATCAATTGGGCCATAAATCTGTCATATACTCCTGCTAGTTTAGGTTCCTCCAAGTTATAACCCATGCAGTCTGGCCAAGACATGGAGACTCCCAGAGAGCTTTCATCACAGCCCAGCTGGAAACTCTTAATTCATTATTTTCAGTCCTAGCCAGTACCTCCTTTGAGTACTCCAAGTACAGGAATAACTAGGTCACAATCATGTTCTCAAGATCCCAAATCCCTAATTGCAATTCCCCCAAGATAAAAGAATCTGCGTCCGAATTCATGTGAACCAAGTTCCTTCCGTTCTCAAGCCAAATAATATTTTCTCTTGTGTAACTTGAGTCCGAAACTTGGTTCTCAAAACAAAAAGGCATTTTTAAGTTTACGAACCACTGATTAACTCCAAGGGGGTGGGCGTTTAACCAGCTCCCAGCATGCTTTGCTGACCCACTCCGTTTATCATCTTCTTTCAGCTTTCTCTTTTGTCATATACTGTGACATTTTCACGGTAAGAAATCAAGAACCTTACAAACTGGCCTCTTAAATAAACAAAGCTTGTGCTTCCTCGGAGTTAAGTGGTCCTGAGAATTCTCATTACCTCTCTGGTCAATAGGGTCATTTCTAATTTCCTATTTCGTGTGTCAGTAAGTGTCCATAACACATGAGTTGAAATGGGCGCGGAGGTAAGCTGGCTAGAGAAGAGGAAACGTCCTGCTTGGCCCCTTCCCATGGGGAACACACTGTTAACATTAGCACACTTAACACATCTCTTATTGTAAAAGCAACCTTCAGCTGGCATGGACTGACTTGTGCAGCTTAACAATTCAAAAGGAAATTCAGCTGTTACTATGTACTTGTTACCAAGTAAGTAATGTCTCTTCCCACCAACACACAATGTTGGGGAGTGTTGTCTACAAGAACTTAAAGACTGGAATCCAGGAAGTGAGACTAAGCAATCACGAGAGGGGCAGTTATTTCCAATATTTTAGAAGAAAATACTTAAAAGTCTAGCCTTGGGGTTGGCAAATCTTTCAAATTCATTTTTAAGATTTTTCATTAAAGTGGAGAAGTAGAAAGGAAAGGGGCATCTCCACGATAAAAGTCACAAGCTCTGCTACACCCACATGTCTGTGCAGATGGAAAAATGGCTGGACAGTTAGGTCAGGACCTTTGCCAGTGATATTACTGGGGAGCTTTGGGACAGAACTGTGAACTGGGCTATGAGGAGACCCTGCTGATACCCAGTCCTTGAAAGTATCTTAAAAGAATTTTACCACACTGGAGATGCATCTTCACAGTTCACATTTTTAACTTTGAAACAAGTCAGAGAACACACTTTGGAGAGTGTACACCCATGAGTGAACCAAGAGCATCAGGAGGAGGAAGAGGAGGGCTCCCTGTCATGATAATGGTATGAATGCAGCAATCATAGAGAAGACGCTCACATTTGAGAATTTCTGAACAAAAGTCAGGACTTACAAATGCTTGTGAGACAAGTGGACCGAGCCACCAGATGGTTGAACTGAGCCCAAACATTATAAAAAAAAAATTGAGTATGGTAGGAATGGGGCCACTCCCTGCCAAACTCTACCTGAAACTGGTAACCATCACACCCCACTAAGAGGACCATGGCATCAGTTAGATAGCACAAAAGCCTGAAGTTCTCTATGTTAATGAGGTATCTAGACAGGTCCTGAGTGTTCAGTCAATGAGTTCCCCTTCCTGGGCGTTTCTTCCCACAAAGGTATTTAATCCCTGGTTCACCCTGAGTAAGGTGTATGCATTCATATTTGACATCAAATAAAGCAGTTTGGACAAGCAAAGACTGTCTCTTCATCAAGGATCACCGTAGGGGGAGGGCTTAATCACAAAGAGCAGCATCTAAATCTCCCAGAGAAAGCCTTCTCTCTCCCAACTCCTCCAAACTCTGTACTCACTCAAAATCAAACTGGGTTCTACTCCAGTCTCAGGCCTTCCTGCCTGGCAAGTGGACATCCTGAGGGGAAGTGCGGACTGAAGAACCCCATTCCCAACTCCCAGAAGTATGCCAGCAGTACCTGGGTACACAGGTACTGGGAACCACTGCAATGGTCCCAGAGTCCACTGTTTTCTACCAAGGAAACACAGACTGAGGACCCCCATAACAGACAGTGGTCTGCCTCCCCTGAGTGGCAAGTTGGCACTCCAGCCCAACAAATGCTGTATCAACTGAATGTAGGGGCCACCCTATGAAGTTAGACAGCTATACGATTCCTCTTAGGCTGCTGCTTGGTTTTAACAATGACTATGTGTATTTACAAATAACATCGATTTACAGATTAAACAAGCAAGAAACTTGGCATGCTCAATATTCATACTTCACAAAGACTCAAGTCCCTCAAAGCCAGCCTTCTAAAGTTCAAAGCCATCTACAACTCACTGGGATGCTGAACATCAATGACTGGAACACTTCTCACAGGCTTTCACTTCGGTCTGCAGTTCTCTCATTGGTCCATAAGTCTCACCTCAACCTACACTGATTTGAGAAAGAACCAAGAACACTGTCCAGCCCTTCACAGTCTCACAGTGGGAAAAGCCAATTCAAGCTTGAGCTCCTTCAGGCCCCTTGTCCTGAGCCAAGCTCTTAACCAGTGGGCACTTCCTAAATGCTATTAAGCCCTGCTTCAATTATTCTCAGTTTAGTAGGGTAGCTAAGTTTTCAGTAACCATCATATCTAATAGAGTTGTCATTGATATTAATTTTATGAAATTAAAAAGGAGTCTGTTTTAAACAAAACTAACTTCTAAAACCAGAAAGCTCCGTATAAAGTCAATTATTATTCTAAAATGGAATGAATTGCTGAAAGATAACAGAGGAAAAGAATTCAGACAACCATTTAAAGGATAAAATAGTGATAAAGAAAGAAACAGCTTCTCCATTGTTCCTGGGCAGTTGTGGACTTGCCTTTGCAACGCTTCGGGTGAGAATTCTTGCTGTAAGCTAGAATTCCATACTAACCACTTATGTTGCCTTGAAAAGCTTCCTGTAATGTGTTCAATGCTTCATTATTACAGTGTAAAGAAGAAATCAGAGTGTGGGGTGCTCTATTGAGAATGTCAAGGTTTGACTCATTCTTCCTTCTCTGCAGTTACTGAAGCTAAAAACAAAAGCTTAGCTTTTCCACACACTTCTTTTTATTTCTAATCAACCATCTTAGTTTTTTTTCTTTTCTCTTTTTATTCCAATTTTCCAGTTGTCCCTCGGGCACCTACCCACGCTGTGACACTATCAAAGTACACACAGCCTACGTACACATCATGGCTCTAAAGAGAACACATGTAGTCTTTAGGTTTCTGACAATCTGTCAGTTGTGACATTTGTGTTTCAAGGGATGACTGAGGGCATCTGTCAAATGTTTGCTACTTCCTAGCCCCAGAAACAGAGCACAATTGCTAACTGTTGGCCTTCAGACAAACACCCCAATTTCCACTGACCAAGGAAACTTGCCTTATATAATCCTGCATCCATTTTCAAAGGTGTTTCTGTCCAGTCCCTACACTCCCCTATGTGCTCCGTATGGTGCCTTCTTCATGTGACTTGGCAAGGCAAGACTCAGTCCATGGATGTAGATAACCCCACAGGCAGGAAGTGTGTTTTGCTGGACACCGCAAATAAAGCATGGGAAAAAAGAAACCAGATGTACATTAGGCCATTCCAGTGATTCAAGACTGTGCCAAAAGCCACACACCCGAATTTGAGTTTCTTCTTAAAGCCAGATCTTCTTGTGACCAAATGTTTCTCAAGGGAAGAACACTGGCAGCATATTAATCCATGTCACTTTAGGCTACCCAAAGGAACACACTGAAATGCCTGTCATTCTTACCCCTCCATCTTTGCAGTCACAGAATAGCTACAGTGACTCTTCTGTTCTATGGAGTTAAACTAAGGCAATGTCATAATCACGCACACTGATTTATTATGATTTATTATGTGGAAGGAGCGGGAATCGCTCCCACAGGGAGAGTGACTGGAAAGTTACGCTCTGGACAGCAGGCCAAACGTTTGCTGTGATTTTTGCGCTGTTGCCTTGGTAACTGAGGAAGCTGATCACTGAACATCTCCACAGCCATGGGGCTACTCATGCTCTCCACTTTGAGCCATAGGTGGGAACAGGACAGACATGTGCTTTCATCAAGCATTGAGTGTTTATTAGATTTAAGGCGTTCTCTAGCTCTGTGATATGGCAGCCCCAAACCTTGTTCCCATGGAGACTTTCTACTTCATATTCCCAGTGTTTTTATGAAAAAGAAACTTCAAGCCTTCTAAGAAACAAGCCAAACTGATCACAGGAGAGAACTGATTCTCAGTCTTTCCCTGGCTCCTCATTTCCACAACCTGCTCTCAAAAGAGGCCAGAGAAATGACTCAGCCAGTGAAGGTGTTTGCTGTCAACACTGATGGTCTGACATCCTAGAACCCACATAGTGGAAGGAGAGACTCGGATCCTGAATGTTCAACCTCCATGCATGCATGCATATGCATGAACACACACACACACACACACAGAGATATTTCAAGCTTCTCCAGGACCACTTCTCTTCCTATTGAAGCCAAAGCTCAATTTCCATGAGGTCTCAAACCCCTCATATTTCAATAAAAACTTTATTCATCACAGCCTCAGCCAAAGACTGCTTATCATACAACAGCATTTTATAATTAAAGAAATCTCTCCCAATAAACTCAATCCAAAAGATTTTCTTGGTCATATAAAATTGAGAGTTTAAAAAGACTGAACAAAAGACTAAGGGACACAGGACAGAAATTACAAAATGTCAATCCAAAAATCAAAGATGTGTATGGACCAAGAGGAAGGAATAAAGACAATTAATATCATAGGATTCATTAAAAATAGCCAATGAATGAAAGAGGTGGCCAACGGTGCCACAGGTTGGGTGCATATCCACGTGGCAACTGAGCTGTTGTGGAAGTCACGGAACTCATTTCTAGACCCCCACTTTGGTGGTGGCTACTGGGGTTCCCTCCAGCCCAAGTTCTCCTGGCTATGAAGTAAGAGTGACTCCCAGGGCAGAGTGAAACAGGGGTGTCTATGTGCACCCCACAGGCAGAAGGACCACATAAAGTAGGCTTCCTGGAGTAGGAGAGAGCACTTTTCACAGACTTCATTGGCTGTGTTCGACACTCTTCATGGTTTTAAAAGTTAGAGGATCTTCAACATATATATGGAAGTGTCATTCTTCTGTATACTAACCTAAAACCCAAAGGAACCCTGCCTACAGGGGTTAGGGGATAGATCAGTCATTTCTTAAGTGACTCACAAGAACTGTGACAAATGCTTACTGAGGTACTGAATGCTAGACATTGGTCATAAGGTGGTGAACAAGACAGATGATCGCTCCTCAAGAAATAGAACCATACTAACAAATCAGCAAACTCCTATTTCATTCTTATATAAGCTGCTCCATGAAGCCCAGCTTATCCTCTTGTACACAACCGGGTCACTATCTGCTGCTTAATTTTCAATATCTTTTAGACACAGTAAGAACTTACCCTTCTGAAGCCCACAAAACCACACGTGGCATTCTAAAACAAGACATGACCAAACAGTATGTTGCTAGGTGGCTGTTGTTATTTCTCACAGAAACTATTACAAATGTATCTAGTGACTGAGGAGGTGGCCATGGCTTGTCCAAATAGTAACTGATTTATGGAGGGCAGAACTGCTGTTAGGACATCCAAAGGCGTTCCCAGGGGAGAAGTCTGCAGGCATCCACTCAAAAGCATGCATTGTCTCATAATGAGTGGTGCTTCAATTCATGTCCATGGTGTCCTTGTTTTAGGTCACCCAGATTCCAACTTGGTGATGATTCCAGGGAAAAGCTAGGGGCTCAGAGCTGCATGAGCACAGGAATTGAGAAAGAAAGCAATGTACAAAAAATTTTTTTAATTAAGAAAAAGAAAGCAATGTATATACTAAAATTATCAAGATCCCTCTGACTTCAAAGAAAACTCGAACAACCCTCTCATCTTAACAGAGGCAGTATTTCAAGGCTCATTGGAGCATTTTTATGTATGCAATCTGAGATTTAGGCTATTAATGTACTAAAGAAAAATCTATTATATGAGGCTCCTTAGTATATCCAGAACAAATGCTATGACATCAGCACAGTTTAGGAACTTGGGCAACTGCATTACATCTGCTATTGCAGACATGCGCTCTCTCACCAATACATCATAGTAAGTTTACATCTCCTCTCTCCTTATAACAACTTTCTTTCAGGTTAAGATGCATTAAATGATTTATTTTTATTTGTAATTACATGTATATGTGTAAGCTGTAAGTCGCTGTCTAACCTGGATGCTGACACTAGAACTGAGGTCTCCACCAAAGAGCTGTATGTTCTCTTAACCACTGAGTCATCTTTCGGGTGCTAAGATGCCTTTTTGTTCAGGCTAAGCTTCACAGACCTGAACACTAATGAAGATGGTTTGAAAGCTGTGGGTTTAAACTACTCCAATATTTTGGTTTTCAAAGCCTGAGTCTTCCAGAACCAACATTTTTATTGCTTTGAAATAAGAGTGGCTTGTGGTGCTGTGCCTGGAAGCCTGTTTTACTCCAAACTGACAATGCTGTTTGTAGACTCAAGTTATCACAGCCACTGTAAGGTTAAGTATGAACAGGCAGCTGCTCCTGTTGTTCTGCTGAAAGTCAGTATCCGACATCTCTCATTGATTTTTAGAACGTCACACTTCTGAGGGCTGCACAGCTGTTGTTTGGGTGTGAAGCATCTCCCGTAATCTCACCTGTGTGAACTTGGTCCCAAGTTTTTGGTGGTAAGTTTTGGGAGGGTTGTGGAACTGTTAGGAGTTGGAGCCTCTCTGGAGGAAGTGAGTCATTTCTGGTGGGACTTGGGAGTTTAGCTGTGCTTCTTCCAGTCCATTCTATGCTTCACAACTATAGATACAATGTGATCAGCCACCTCCAACCCCTGCTGCCATGCTTCCTCTGCCAGGACAGCCTGTATCCTTTCTTAAAGCATGAACCAAATTTTGTATCAGATATTTTGTAACAGCCATGAGAATAATAAGGATTAAAAACACACCCCTAAAGTACTTCTTATATTTTGCTGCTGTTTTTTTGTGAAGGGGCAGCTTCATACTTCATTTGGTTGTATGTGTCAGTAAAAGTAGTAAAACCTTCCATAAACTTTATCTAGTGGCGGACAGTGAGCGCTTCTCACTGATCAGCATTACATGTTATCAAGGATTTGGCTGACCTCCGCTTCCTCATTTTTTTTTGCACTTTGCCCTTTTGTGGTGTCAATCTGTGGTACAACTGCAAGCAATAGCTGGGCGTGTATTAAGGAAATGCATATGGTTGATATTATATTCAAGAGGAAAGCTGGCTGCATCTGAAAAAATCCAAAAAATTCTAAATGGGGTTTGGGGGGGTGATCACAGTGGAGCATCTAAAAGAGAAGTCTGATTTCATTGGTATGGAAACTTTCATGACATCATTTATGAAGAAACAACTGGCAAAGAGTAAGGACGCTATTTACCAGAAACACATGATTGATCCCTGTGTTCAGTGCTTCCTAAACACTTTGTTGAACCTTCTCAAAAGTATTACTAGGCAAGTCTCCTCATTACACCCATTATACAGATGAGAGAAGTAAAACATAAGCAGATAGTTAGTTGTCTAAGGCCCCATGGCCAGCAAATGGAAGGATTTCTCTCCAGAGCCTGGGCCCTTAGTATATTCCCAAGTATGTCAGGAATGGTAAGGTAGTTAAGAAAACTTACATCTCCTAGATAGGCATGTTTGAGGGTAATATTAAAATGATAGTAGTCATAGTCGCATAATATTAAATTGGAATAGGGGCTTCTTTGGGATGGAAGTTAGTCTGGGAATGATTTTCCTATTACTTTCTCTCATTCATAAAAGATAAAGAAAAATGACTTAGAAGTCACAAGGAGCCCACATTGAGGGACTCAAGAGGGTGCTGTGATGTCTTCAACCTGCTGTCTTCTGTTGGTTTTGTGAGAATTTGTCCTGCTTGGTATGTGGAAACATGACAGGAAGGAAGTGGCTCTAAATGAAGTCTGAACAGAAGGGCCTAACTACTCCAGGTTATGAGCTGTAAAAAACAGTAAAGAATTTTCTATGCTGTTTAAAGGCTGTCTTCCTCAAGGAAGACGAGTCAGTTCTACTGCACACTGTTTCCAGTGCCGGCCCTCCATCATTAAGATGCTGTGTGTGCCTTGGATTTTATTCTTCCTCTGCTAGAGAAAGGTACAAAATGCTTTCCTCTTTCCAGTGAAGTTTTTAAGTCACAGAAGGAAAAACTGGATCAAAACTTACTGCCAAGGGGCTCTTGTGTTGCTTTGGTCTAAAGTTCATGAGATTGATTTAGAGAAAGGGTCTCTGAGAAAGCACAAGCATTCCAGGGTACTTGAGAAAAAATTCAGCTCCTCAAAAGCAAGCACATGCTTATAAAAAACACTTTCCCTTTGGATAAACATGGGCCTGGCTTGCAAGCCTTCACTTACAGCCTGGTTCAGTGTCCTGCATTAGTGAAGGTCAAAGGGGCCTCCGTGGGGCCAGTAGCCAGGGAACAGCTCACCAGCTAGAAACATGGCCCTGTTTTATAAATTGAGACCCTAAACCAGTGGCTCTCAACCTTCCTAACGCTGCAACCCTTTAATACGGTTCCTCATATTGTGGTGACTTCCAACTATAAAATCGTTCACCTGGCTACTTCATAACTAATTTTGTTACTGTTATGAATTGTAGTGTAAATATTTGATATGCCAGATATCTGATGTGCAACCTCCAAGGGGTCAAAACCCACAGGCTGAAAAACACAGCCCTAGAATATTTTCATTTTCTGAGGAAACAAAGATCCCATCTATTGTTTACTTTTAAAGTTCTGAAACAATTCAGAGCAAAAGGTTTGTTGCTGAGAAGGTATAGTGGGAAAGCTGCTGAATGCTCCATTCCTTCCTTCCACAGACTCATCCCCTCCACACAGGTTGGTGACAGGCCTATACAGTCATGTCCACATGGGGTACAGAGCATTTTTAACTTCATGTCCAGAGTATCTCATCTCAGAACATTGTGACAAAGATACAGTTGATATTTAAGTATCTCTCCTCAGCCTCAGTTTCACACAGAATACAGGAATCATCAGCACTTAGTTAAACCTGCTTGCTGCACTGATACTTGATGAGAAAGAAGGAATCTCAGGTATAGGCTCTTTAACGGGGAATACCAAAGTGTGGCAAAGTATTTTATCAGCCTAAAACTATACCAATTTCTGTAATTCCCAGATCATGTATGGTTATAAAAAGAGTATTTTCCAGAAGGTGAACAATCTTATTCCTTACCTCTTAGTAAGTATTAGTTTTAAAAAAACTCATCAGCATATGCCCCCAAAGACAGAGACTTGGCCACACAATCTAAAAATCAGTTAATCTAAAATTAATCTTGAATTTTAATAAATTCAAGAGAAGTAAGATGGCATTACAGGCCTAAAAAGGCTAAAATGGGTTGATGGGTTGAGGCAATCCTGAAAGTGAACAACAAACACAGAAGGTTTAATAGATGCCTTAACCAACAAACTGAAATGTAAGCGTGGCTGGGGAGGCCGGAGGTGGCGGTCTCAGCAGAGATACTGGGATGGGGTTAAATAAAGGAGAAACAAATCCAAGTGGCTGTTTCATGTACATGTAAATTTCTGGGCAGATTAATCCTCTCAGAGAACGAGTGAGTATCTTTACAATGATGCTCTTCATTCAAAACCATCCAGGAATTTAGATGGTCTCCTCTTCTGAATGGGAATTATATAAGAAGCAGAACAATCATCCCAAAACATGAAGCCATTGCATGGCCATGTGAACGACCATCATCAATACAATCAGAATCCAGAGCTTCGGGATAAGGATGTCAAAGATCAATTGGGGGGATAGAGGCTTCTGGAAGGACGGATGGGTAGATTTGAAAATATCTAGTTTTTAAGTTAAGCTAAGCCAAAATATCTTGTTTCACACAGAACTCCCAGGAGTTCATATGTTAACACCACCTCTCCAAGAATAAGGCTGTGGTACAGGATTTCCAAAATGATATTGACCATGGAAACTGCGCTTCATGGACCCCTCTTGGGACTAATGTTCTACAAAAAGTACTTTGGCACATCAGATGGACCACATAGCTCCAGATATCTGTCCAATATACATTAATGAGCCCCAAAGATTGACTCCCAAGGGAGCATGACTACCAGGGAACATAAGCACCACGTATTCCATAATACTCTAATTGAGCATATAAACCTGGTAAGAGTCTCTGGAAGGCAGTTCATAGATAGAGCTGAAACAGTTTCGGAAATAGACTGGCGCTCTCCCAATTTATACATACAAATTCCACTACCCTGCATTAATACAAAGGAGAATTTCTTTAAAGGCTCATACACCGCCTTGGACAGAAGTTATGCAGAAGCACGGTGGGAGGGGGTGAACCCAGTTATTTTTTGGAATGATGCCAGAAGACCTTTAGGCTCCATCTGTGCTCCCATAAAAGGGTGCTCCCAACAGAGAGTCCTCCTTTTGCCCCAGATCAACTGAGTCTCTGAATATCTGTACACTGTCTTCCTGCCATTTGCAGTATTTCTTGTCACCTCTGCTACTTTGCTGACTACTGCATACATAGCTCTTTGCAATACGTGTGTGTACGTGTATGTGTGCATGCGCGTGCGTGTGTGTGTGCGCGCGCGTGCGCGCACTCGCGTGTGTGTATTTCAAGGTTGATGACAAAATCCATGTGTTACTTCCTGATCCTACCACTTGCGTAGGTCAAGGCTAGGCCTTTACTAAATATTTGCTGTAGTTGTTACATCTGACGTGAGGCAGATAGTGTGCTCATCTCTCATGCTTAACAGAATTCCAGTAAACAATCTGGATAAACTAGACTGCTTGGAAGCCATGGTACCCTTTGGATTTGTTTACTTTTTGAGTATCCATGCTGCCCTTTTTTGCTTTTTGTGAAAATACTGCTTTCTGAAAGGTTGAAAAAAGGCAGTAGGAGGGAGGAAGGGCCTTGCTTAAGGTTGGTTATCCACACCGGAAGTAAGGCACTGGGCTGTGTTGAACAACACCACAGCCATGAGCTGACGTGGCTATCTGACCCTTTAGACTGAGATGTGGTAGAACATAGGTTTTGGTTTTCAAAGACATACTAAAGAAAAATAATGGGATGTGGTATATTTATCACCTCTAATGCTATTTATTGAAATTAGATATATCAAGTTAAAATAAAATGTACTTTTAAAAGTAGAATTTGCCTTTTTCTTCGTGTGGCTACTACAAAAATTAAAATTATGAGCTTTGCACACTCCAGACTAAAAGGTTTCCCAAATATCAAATGTGGCTACTCATTTACATAACCAGTTTTCTTTAAAAAGCAACAACAACAAAACAAAAACAAAAAAACCATTCACAAGGGGACGGCCAAATGGCTCTCAGTGAGGAAAGGTACCGGGCGCCAAACCTTGTTACCTGAGTTTCACCCTTGAGTCCCACAAAGTGAGTGGAAAAAAAGATTCTCCAAAGTTGTCCTGTGATCTCCACACATTTGTTGTGGCATGTGTACAAAAGCATGTATGAACACACAGATATAAATACACACATGATAAATAAGGAAATATAACAAAAAAATTTCACGCTCACAAGAACTAAAAGCAAAAGGTAAGAATTGAAATTAATTGCCTGAGATAGCAAATGTTATAGCTGTAGTGCATTCCTAGCCTTGGGGCTGGAGAGATGGCTCATGAGCGTTCCCGTGCAACGGAGGAGCCTGAGCTGTGTCCCCCATAAGAAACCAGGGGCAGGAGTGCCCAGCACCATGTGCAAGATGAAGGCAGGAGAGTTGCTCAAGTTTGCTGGCTGCCAGCTCTGGTCTGTACAGCTCCTGGTTAGTTGAGAAACCTCGTCTCAAGGGAGAAAGGGGAACAGTGACAGAGCAGGACACATGATACACTTTTCTGGCCTCTGCATGTACGCACACCTGCACACACATGAGCATGCACCATATGTTCATATCATATATGTAAATCACATCTTAAAATGTTAAATCCTTACTTTGCTAATGCAAGGATGGGTTAAAATGATCATTTCAATTGAAGCACAAAGACCAGTACGTGACACTGTCAAGGTCAAGTGTAATTCCATGATGCAGAATTTGCAAATGGGGATATGATAGTCTCTTAAATCTGTATGTATATCAATGTGTCCACGGGAGGCATTTACCTGAAAGAACTAGTTTGTCACAAACACTTCTGGGGGAACTGGTGGGAGTCTACTTTATGATACAAAGTCACCAGAGAGGCTTCAGGAGTGTGCCCAAAGCCATGTATCATAGGCCCTGCCCTGTAGGACACAGAGCACCCAGGAATGCCCAGTGTGGTTACATGGACAGGGGTTCCAAAAATGGTTTTTTACTGTGCCAAAGTTGGAGGTTTGTGGTGGCAAAAATTAAAAAGCACACATGTTTCTAGCCATGGGCTACCAAAAGAGAAGGTTGGTGTGGGTGAGCCAAAATCCTTCCCCCAGAGGCTGCCTAGGCAGCAAAGGTGATGGACTCTGAAAGCAAAAGACCTATGGATGGTGATGTTGGTGGAAGCCAAAGCAGGGAATTCACACTGAGGAATCTGGAAGGCAAGTGTAAGATGTTCTGCACCAACAGAAAACCCTGCCTAAGGAGGGAGAGAGAGTCACTGCAAATATGAGACAGAAGTCAGGCAGTTTCCATCGAACACACAGTCCTGTGAGGTATGTGTGCCCTCTGAACCACAGCTGTTCAATCAGAAAAATGAACATCTTTGTCAATAGGTACAGTTTTTGGACAGAGTCTAAAAAAAGTCAGGCGTATTCAATGATCTGCCAGCTGTCTACTTTTAAAACCACCTTAGTCAGAGAGTCAGCCTTGGCCCATTCTCTCTTCATACTGTCCCTCTCTGTTAGACTAAATACCAAAGGTGAGGCCCACAGACTACATCAGCATTTGTTAGTGATGTGGCTATTGCTCGTCACCTGTGGGAAAAATCGGCAGCATTCCAAGTTCTGACCTGCAGAGACCCAGAGAAATGAGGGTTGGTCTGCAGCACTGACTCCAGGAACCTTAGTCACAGCCTCCTAGGATTTTTTTTTTTTTTTTTTTTTTGGTTTTTTGAGACAGGGTTTCTCTGTGTAGTTCTGGCTGTCCTGGAACTCACTCTGTAGACCAGGCTGACCTCGAACTCAGAAATCCGCCTGCCTCTGCCTCCCAAGTGCTGGGATTAAAGGCGTGCGCCACCACCGCCCGGCGCCTCCTAGGATTTAAAACGACATCAAGGCAGTGAGATGAAGTGGTCCAGTGAGAAAAGGAAGTTCATCTCCATTTCACGATCACAGACAAGTCCCAGAGAAGAAAAGACCCCGTCATTCACCAGCTCTCTGGACTCCTTCAGCCTGCGTATACGCGCCATTCCACTATTTTCTGCATTTGAATATTTGAACTTTGTTTTTAGCTTGACAAGTGAGATTGTGAAATGTTTTACTTTTTGAGTATGCCTTCTTCTACTTGGTATAATGTTCTCTAGCCTGTGTATTTGTGGAAAATGGCAGGTCCCTATTTCAAAAACTAGCTAGTGGCCTAGTATATGTGGGTTTGCCAGTTTCTCTACTCATCATGAACATGAGGCTTTTTCACTGCCCTAGCCACTGGGCTGATGTTGTCATAACCATTGTACTCTAGGTTTCTGTACTCTGTAAGTTGTTGTTAAGTCCATAGGTTATCATTCCTCTCATCACCAACAAGCAAATGTATGATAAGATAAAAGAATTTGCTCCACTATGAAAGCCATGTTACTTTGTCTATACATCCCATAACACTGTGTCACAAACCCCAAATATTCAAATAAATAGAATTTATTTGTAACAAATTTTAAGCCAAATATGGTGATGCACTTGGCAGAGGAGAGTGGCGCTGAGGCAGGAGGATTGCAAAATAAGGACAATATGGGCTATATAACACATAAAAATGCTCAAAAAATAAAACTTTGAAGACAAAAAAAACATAGGAAGTGAAGAAGGGAGAGAAGGAGAAAGGGAGGGAGGGACACAGCCACAAAGCACTCTAATCAGCTCCTGTGAGTCAACAATGTATCTACTTTCTTTGATGGAGTGGTGTATCCAGACAAGACTATGCAATTGTCATAAGTCTGTATCACTGAATTTTGGTCTGTCCCATTCATCACACTATAGTCAATACCCATCTTGGTTCACATAATACTTACTGGTTGCTTAATATCATACAATTTTAAAAACCATTTAATGAAATTATTTTGAATATATCTAATGAAGACAACTTTTATAATGTAAGAGAAACTAAGGGCTGAAAGCCAGGAATCTTCGCACGTCATCCACACCAGGTACAGATGATGTCACAAGCAGCCTAGTTGTTTATTCACTATTACAGAAATAAACAAAACCCCGCCCATCTGCACGGCCTGTGCAGCTCCCAGGAGGTGGGTCCTGTCAGTGACAGCGCCAGCTTTGTGCTAGCTCCTGCCCTCTGCTAGATTTCCAGCAGTGCTCCCCCGTACTTCATTGATAAACAGCTAACAACCAAAAGCATTTCTGGAGTGGGTACAGAGCCCAGTGTTGTCCTCATCCTGGAGACAGGAGCAGGGATCTATCAGAACAAACGCGTCTGGATGTAGGAAGCTGAGCACATGCTCACAGTCTGTGTAGTCCTTAGAAGCCTATTACTACAGACAGCAGCCAGACTAGAATTGCTCTTTCAAAGAGTAGACTGGTGCCTTTAAATCAAAATGAGTCAGAAAATTCCAGAACCTTATGTTAGATACATCCAAGCAATAGTCAAGGCTACCTTCTTTTGGTTTTTAAAATTACTTAAAACAAACTTGGTTCAACTGTTACATGGAGGAAAACTACCTTCCTAGCCTTAACTTTAATAATAATAATAATAATAATAATAATAATAATAATAATAATAAATACTTTGCTTTCTGAGACAGGCCTTCAGGTATTCAGGCTGGTCCTGAACTTACTGTGTAGCCAAGGTTGGCACAAACCCGACAGAAACGCTCATCTGTCCACTTGTACCTACACTGCTTTCCTTCTAGAATATATGGTTCGGATCCAACAGTATGCCTCTGGATCTCCTGAGGAGAAGATCCATGGGTCAGGTCTCTCAGACCTGCTCAGGCACTAAGTATACTGAGTCTACAGCTGCTCCTGAGCCTGCACTCCAGTGGAGGGAAAGGAAATCTGCAGTTTCATTATAATTTAGTGGTTGCCATATTTAGTGGTTGCCGTAAGGGAAGAAGAGGGAGAGGGAGAGAAAGAGAGAGAGAGGGAGGGAGGGAAGAAGGGAGGGAAGAAGGGAGGGAGGGAGGCAGGGAGGGAGGGAGGGAGGGAGGGGAAACAGATGGGATGAAGGCTTCCAAAAAGTTGATTTCCAAACAAAAATGACTCATCTCAATGAAAACAGAACACTAACGTAAGTGGTTATGCATAAACACAACTCATCAAGAGAAGCTGTCCTTCCTTCAGCATTGATGGTCACGATAGATTTTATACATCCATCTACCATTCATGAAATCACACATACATAATGGGATAAAACGATACAGGACCCCATTCTTTAAAAACAAGGCTTTCAGAAGAGAACAAAATAGTGAAGATTCAATAGATAAAAATTAATTCTGCAGTTAAAATGGCACTTCCTCTTCCCCTGTGGTGAGAAAGAGGCTTTCTGGTCCCCCTCCCTCACTGAAGGTCAATGCTGTGTTCCTGGGAAAACAATGGTGGGTAACAGCTAGGGAAAGCCTACTTCCTGTCCCCAACCTCCACTTCTCCCAGTATCTGGAACAGCTGCCACAATAACTACTCCTCTGTGACCAAGTCCTTCCACACCTCCGCGAAGGCTACTTAAACACACCCTAAACTTGGAGACTCCACATCGAAACTCACAGTTTTGATTATTAATTTGGTAATCTCATGCACTCAGGCCATTTCTTCATCTTTGGCAAACATCAGATTTTTGAAGTAGTAATGGGTGAGTATCAACAGCTCACCGTCCCTTGGGCAGTCTGCATCAGCACCTCCCACCATGGGAAGCAATTATTCTTTGCAGACAACTATGGACCACTTTGTTTGAAGAATAATATTTATTTTATTCATTGTTTCTCCAAAACAAATTAAACTCAGCAGCAGTCTAAAGTGTTCCCTTCACATGCCACCAAGACATACATCAGCAATTTTGATCTACAGCATCTTCACCAAGAAAACAGTAAGGCCACAAAAGGTCACTATCTTGTACAAATTGGCCTCCATTGTTACGATACCACTGGATTTGTATTAGCTCCAGGGCAATAATATACGTGTACAGGTTATAAAGGGAAACATTTAAACACAGACTCCAAAAAAGACACCAAAATATAGTACAAAGGCCACACTGATCACACTCTGAGTGGCCCAAAGAACAGAAATATTGTATAATTTATCCAACAATCATCGCAACTGCCCTAGAGTTGCTTATCAAACTGTATCTTTGGTATATTAGAAAACAATTGAATTTATGTCAACATCAAAAAATAAACAACTTCTCAGTGCTCTACTGCAGTTTTCTTTGTTTCAGCTACATGGTTTGAATGACACATATTAATCACAGTGATACTTAGCTTTGCTTTCCATCTTAGAATAAGATCTTTATACAATATGGGAGAAATGTGATCATTGCAATTTTGAAAAGTTCTGAGGAGTTTTCTTTTGTTTTTATTTATTTTTCTGAGACAAGATCCCTCCATATAGCATTAGCTGTCCTAGAACTTGTTATGTAGACCAGGCTAGCCTTCAACTCACAGAGATCAGCCTACCTCTGCTTCTCTGCTTCCCAAGTGCTGGGATTAAAAGCATGTGCTATCATACCTAGCTCTGGAAAATTTTCAATTTCAGCTTTATATAATACAAACCTTTAAAGTATCACTAAATAACAAAGGGTAGAGCTAAGGAGATGGCTCAGTAGGTAAGAGCACTTGTTACAGAAGCCAGAGTCACTGAGTTCAAGTCTCCAGCAGCCATATAAATATGGGTGTGATGGTGAATCTCTGTGACCACAACATTCCAGGAAGAGACAGGCAGATCCTGGGAACTCAATGGCCAGCCAGGCTAGCCAAAACAGACAGCTTCATGCTCAGGAAGAGACCCCAACACCATTACACAAGGTGGAGAAGGAGAGATATGGGAAATTGTCCCTTTGTATCTCAGTGCCCACTCTTATGTGTAAGTTCATAATCTTCTTCTGACCTCCACATGTATAACATGGGTGTGCATACATGTGCACATATAATATATAATATACAGAGAGACAGGTAAATTAGTTTAAATACCAGTTTTAAAACACAACACTAAAATAAAAATTTAAACTAGAAATGATGAGGAAATGACTATGAATGTTGAGACAAAATGAAGAACAAAGCCAGCACTCACTAAGAACATTATGCATCCCCAAATAAGTCAATATCATATTTGCACCAATAGCTAGGAAAAGCAAGCAAAATTTTTCTCTTAACTGATAGAACCATGGAGCATTAAATTTAAAAATGGAAAATCCAGATTTAAATTAAAGCTTATTGATACTTGTTTGGCCTTGAGACTATCCATGGACATGTCTGAGCTTTGGCTTTTTGTAGGTGAGGGAGAGGGTGGTTGTCCACACTTCCTGAGCTGCACACTGACTACACGGTGCTGAGCCCAGCTGCTTGGCAGACCCCTGCAGTGAACCGTGAACTCCATGTTTGTCATTCCAGCTCCTGCCAGAGTCAGTGGTTCTTCTTGTGGGTCTTTCATCCTAAACGTTTCCCTTTCTATATATGTTCTCGTGGGAAACCATTTCTCTAATTTACAGGATCATGTGGAGTACACTATTTCACCTTTATGGAAAATTGCCCCCTTTGTGTCTCAGTGCCCACCCTTCTTATGTGTAAGCTCACTATGAAACACTGCACCCACTGCCAAGAACTGCTGAGAAGCATGTAAACTCAGAGCTGCCATCTTGGCACCCTGGAGACCTCCTCAGTGACGATTCAGAAGCCTGGCCGGCCAACTTCAGGAAGTAGCTACCCACACTCAATGCCAGTATAAACCAGTAACAGATTAGTCACCAGAATGCCTTTATACAAATCACTTAGAAAACACTTTACCTCTTTCACACTGGGGTCCAGTAAAGCCATATGTGCATGCACACCGATTTGGGGCCACGCACCTCCCTCCGTTGAGACAGCCACTTTCACAGACAGCTGCAAGATAAGGAGAGAAAGTCTCATGACGCTGCACTTGGACCTCCAGAAAGGGCAGCAAACACAATGTGCATGATCCTCACAGTGTTTGCTTTGAACAGACACCCCACAGTTGCAGATCACCCTAGGATGCTCCCTAGACAGTGACTCTGTACCTGGGTTACGCTTACAACCTCATCTCAGAATATGTACCCCTCGAGAAATGCTTCCAGTTCTGCATCTAAGGTGCAGGTTTCTAACTCACTTCACCAGATACAAACTTCATGTGTGCAAGTGCACTCTTGCTTAGGATTGATTCTTAATTTTGTGAGGGCTTCCCTGAGGAGCAGCAACGTTCATGCTGATAGCACCATTAACTGCAAGTGACCAAATGTTAATACTGGAATTCTGTTGAGGTTCACTGTGTAAAGCTGTGTCTCTGTCCTTCCTCACCTACCTAAGGCATTCTCTGATTGGCTTTAATAAAAATCTGATGGCCAGTTAGCTGGGCAAGAAGAGGAAGGCAGGACTTCCTGGGAGGGAAAAGAACTCTGGGAAGAAGAAAAGAGAAAGGTCTTTTGCCAGGAGACATGAGGGAAGGTCAATGTGACTACAGACCTGGAAGGTATAGCTAGCCATGTGGCTGGATGAGGCTAGGTGGTCAGATTAACTTAGATGAGCTAGTTGAGATTCTGCCCAGAAAAGGCCTAAGCTTTGAAATATTAAAAGGTTTCTGTGTGGTTATTTGGGGAACTAGCTGGTCAAGGAATAATTGCCACCATATTAATTTCCAGCTTTAACTAATATACACAAAATAATAATTTTTCACAGGATTCAGCCATTTAAGCACTATAATTAGGGTCCATTTATGTTGCAACAAAATCTAAGACACTAGTGGTGAGGTGGGTCTTAAAAAACTAGCGTAAGAACATGTTAGTTGTCCACCCCCTAAAATAAAGCCATGACTCTAAGACCTGAAAGCTCAAGTACTGAACAATTTCCTCGGACTCCTGCATGCATGACCTCAATGTGAGAATCTTCATGGGTGGTGGACACTTCCCTGTCAACTTAACACAAGCTAGAGTTATCTGGAAAGAGGAACTTAACTTAGAAAAATGCCTCCCACAGATTGCCTATAGGCGAATATTCTTGATTCATGATTGATGTAGGAAAGCCCAGCTCACTGTGGGTACCATCCCTGTACTGGTTACCCTGGGTGCTATAAGAAAGAAGGCAGAACAAGCCATAGGGAACAAGCCAGGAAGCAGTTTCCTGTGTGATCTCTTCCTGCATGGTCTCCGCTTTGGTTCCTTCTTGCAAGCTTCTGACTTGCGTTCCTGCCTTGACGTCCAGTGCAGTAATCTGAAGGCCATCCTTCATATTCCTCCTTCCTCTCCCTTTCCTTCTCCACAGGGTTTTGGTTTTTTTGACCCAATAAGTTACTTGTTCATCTCTTCATCCGCTCTGTCCTGGAAGGCCTGAACTTATACACTTCTTAGTGCCAAGAACTCAGGTGACTCCCTTTCTCACCATGAAAAGTAGAGAGGGCTCTGAGTGACCATCACTCTTTGCCTCCTAACTCATACTCAGACCAGAATAAACGTGTTGAAGCAGAAAACAAAATGAGAATCTGCATAGGCAGCATTCCCGGTTTACAGAAGAGGAAGATGGAGCTCAAGAAAGGGTTTTGGGGTTGCATTCATTGGCGCCTGCCTATTCTGGGCTTTGTGCTAAAGTCCGTCAGGAGATACACACAGAGAGATGCCTGGTAGATCAGTGAACTCTCCTCTGAAAGGCTCCATCCCCACCTCTCCTGTGGCCAGAGCCTAACTTAACTCCTCCTACTTCCCGTTTTTTTTTCCCATCCAGAATGATCTTCCTCATTGTAAATCCTGGTAAGTCAAGTGGATGAGGCAAGTATTTCATAGTGTTAATGCATGAACTATGGAGTCAGGCCACTAGAACTCTATTCCCAGCCCTGCTCATTGCCGTCTTCGGTCTCTCAGAGATCACTGATACCTTTGAGCCCCGACTTCCCCATCTGTTAGAGGCAGTATGGACAGACACCTTCCAACTCAAACAGTTGTTATATTAAATCAGTTAGTACAGGTTTAGTTTTTTTTTTTATGCTTTATTGACTGACTGAGTGAGTGAATGTGTGTGTTTGTGAGTAATGAGTGAGTGTGTAAATGAGTAAGTGTGAATGAGTATGTGTATGAATGAGTGTGAGTAAGTGTGGGAGTGACTGTGTCAGCAAATGAGTGACTGTGTGTGTGAGTATGTGAGTGAATGTATGTGTGTGTAAGTGTGAGTGTGGGTGAGTGTGTAAGCGAGTATGGGAGTGAGTGTGTACATGTGTACGTGTGTGCATGAACCACAGTACACATGTGGAGATCAGCAGCAACATGAGGGTGTTGGTTTCCTCCTTCCATCAAGTGTGTCCCAGGACAGCCAGGCTCGGTGCCAAACGCCTTGACCTGAACAATCAGTGTGGCAGCAGCAAGAGACATAGCTTTAAAATGTACCTGCCACATAGCAGGGTACAGTAACTGACTCAGTAACTGTAGTTAGCTGCTATTTTGTTATCTTATTACATTTTCTGTCTGACTTTCAAGGAACAGTAAACTTATTTAAAAACTTGGCCCATGGCTTCCTGTCTAGCATATTTTCCTTCCATTATCTGTCTCCATATCTCACTCCAGGGTTAACAAGGCACCTGCTCTGGCCTTTGCCCAACACTATGTCCTGAACAGTGCTCCATCTCACACTAGGCCATTGCTTGAAAGATCTGTGACTCATCACCTGATGGGTGAACCCCTACACATCCCTCAGGACAGGGCTGGCCCAGGGGCCACCTGGGCTGCTGTGACTCTTTCCTCTGTCCAAGTTGGGCTGCAAAAACTCAATATTCTTGTCAGATAGTGGTGTGGAGATAATCACTGGGCCTAATATAGATGTCAATTAATTTATAGTAGCATTTTCCATCACATACATGCAATGGCAAAATTCAAAACAACATGAACAATAACCACTTTATTAAGTAAGCATATATGTAACAGAGTTTAACACAAGTGTGAAATAATAACTGACAAGAAAATACAAATAATAAAATATTAACTCTAAAAAGGATCTATCTTGGGCCTAGAAAGGAGTATTCAGATTATAGAATTGTAGATCATTTTGTTTTTCTAATAAATGAATTTTCCCAGATTTTCTATAAGGTGAGCAGTTCATCCTACAATAATGAAGAAGCTTGTAAGATGAACAGCTATTCTAAGAAATGTGCAGGGACCGTCAGAGTGCAGACACAATCAATGTTGCCTGTGAGTTGAACCAGCAAACTGGGCACCAGTCAATACTAATGTAGCAGAATCTGTCTCGGGGTGGGGGGCTAGAGATACGCAGACACAATTAGCCAATACAAGGAAAATATTTGGAAAGAAAGAGGAGATTTGTTTGGAAATACTTTTGAGATATTTCCTGAAAATTCAGGTAGAGACAGTCAGCAAATCAGGAGGTGAATGCTTGGAACTTATGCTGAAATTTCCTTTTGAAGGGATGAAAATGCTCTAAAACTGATTTGTGGTGATGCTTGCACAGTCTGGTAGATAACCTAACATTATGAAGCCCTACAGTTGGAAAGGTCAGAGTATGTAGTTTGTGAATTAAATAACTGTCAATTTTTTTAAGAAGTATTTCATACCTGTAGGTGTAAGGTGTGAGACAAGGCGGGTGGTAAATATAATCAAAAAGAAAGTGAGCCAAGCAAGTTACTATCAATCCCAGGACGGAAGACTGGCACTAAATGTTTAGGTGATCTGTCCATCTGCCAGGGTCCCAAGACATCTGCAAAAATGTAGTGCTCTGGGCTATCAAAGAAAATTCAGAGCAAGTGCTTTGTAATTCCACAGGTCTGCATGTGACCAGCATCTCCCACAAGGCGTACTTACGCTGTCCGCAGTGAGTGCCAATGTACCCCTTCTGGCACAGACAGTGGTCATCGCTGCAGCTGCCCCCATTCATACAGCGGATGCTGCAGTGTTGGACTAGGGATAAGAGAGAAGAATGGCTTAGTGTGGCAGTCTGCGTGTGTAGATGATTTTACCTGACACAATTTGTAGCTATTTGACAATAATAAGATAAAATAATCCATCGAGATTCGTATATCATGCAGATAGCAGAAGGGTTCTAATTAGCAAGGCTCATTATGTTAAGTATAAAATCACTTACAGTGAAACATGTTTTTTTTTTCTTGGCATTTGCTTTAATGGGGTTAAATGACTTCCTTAATTTAGCAAAATTTACAGTCCAGTGTCATCACTCTGTAATTTATACCGATAAGAGAGGAGTGTCTGAGTGATGGCCCAGGACACGGTTGAAGTGGCAATGATTTCCCATGAAAAGATTCAGAGTTCAAAGTATCCAGCCAGGGAATTGGTTGGAGTAATACATTCCACCGAATTTTCTTCCATTTTGATGGCAGGATGAAAGGACATACTAGAAGTGTTTCATAGCAATGATGTTTGATGGACAGAGAGTAGGGGGTGATGACTGGATTGAACTCAGAAAGAGCTGCTCATTTAAACTGTAACATTAAACAGAAGACCATCAGTATTTCAAATTCACTCTGTGTCACATTCTCACCTATACAAGTGTGCATTTCCAAGCCCTAGACTATAGGTGGACATCATCAGTGACACACTGAAACAGTGACACGCTAGAAGTGGAGTCTTAGAAATGTCTGGTAGACCCTCCTATGAGAGATGTTGATAGTCACAGAACATGCTCTCTCTCCTCTAGCATGTAGGCTATCTTGTGCTGATAGCACTTTCAAAAGTTCCAGCTGGTCCCTAGTTTCTAGAAGCAGTAACTACCTTTCCTACAGAAGACTAAAAGTTTGGCTAAGGGAATCATGAGTCCTGTTGACACTTCTCGATAGAAGAAGCCATAGTTGGACGCTGGGGTTTTGGCTTTTTCTGGTGTGTCCTATGTGTGGGAGTCGATTCCCAGTGGAAATGGATCAGTGGGGAACAGAGGTCTGTCCGTCTATGAAGAAGCTGGAACCAAGAGCTCTGCTCATTCTTAAGCTGTCTTCACGGAATGCACAGGCAAACCTTCCCCCCAGAGTACAGCAGAATCCTCCCCACAGCCAACTTCTTCTGTGAGAGGTCCTCACAGTAGTGTTAAGAAATGACAACTTGGCTATGAGAAAAAATCATTTGTCTAAAGAGCTACAAATATTCATAGGTCAACCTAGCCTGACAGCTGGAAAAGGAAATTTCAAGCTCCTTTTCCTACTGCACCCTCTTAGACACAAAGAGAAGTCAAGTTGAAAATGATCTGCCTTTTCACGAATCTTACTCTCTTCCTGGAATATCATTAAAGGCTCCATTTCTCCTGAGCCAAAAGATTCCTGCACCTCAGCTCTTGAAGCCTCTTCAGTAGGGCCCTGAATACCCACCAGAGCTACTGGAACAGTGCCCTAACCTGTAAGCATATCATTTGGTCCCTCAACAAATACATTTGAATGCCTGCTAGGCAACATGAAAAATGCTAGGCACACTGAGGTGGTTCCTTTATGGAACCCTTCTGTTTCTTTGCCTCTAACTCTTGGGGAGCAAATTAAAGTTCTCACCAAATCCCACCAGCCTCCATCACCCTTTAAATGTCTCTCTGTTTCTTTGTTCCTCTATGACTTCTGTTCTGTTCTCCCTCCCAGACCAGATACCCTGTGCAAGTGTGTGTGTGTGTGTGTGTGTGTGTGCTCGTGCATGTGCATGTGCATGGATCACATGCATGAGCACACACACACGCACACACACACAGACACACACTCTTGGGTACTTTTCTTGTTTCTCCTTTCCCTGACTCATTTTTGTTGAGAGTAGAAAGGTTGTGACACTTAACTACATCCCTCAGTGTGACCAGCGCAGCACAATTAATCATGTTTGCTTAACTCTTGCTACCTAATAATGGCAACAAGAGTGACACGGGAAGAGTAGCCCAGGCTAAGAAGCTGCTCCACGTGTCCCAGGTACCTATATAGCACTGAGTGGGTAATTATTTGAACATTTTAACCTTTTTCCTTCCATCTACAAGAGCTAATAGCTCCCCCTGCCACAGACATCAAGCAAACCAGGCAGACAAACTGTTACTTTAGGCTCCATCGAAGCCAAATGCTTTTTAACTCTAAAGCAATCTACAAGTGTACAAAGGGAAAAACATGCTTAAAGCTTTGGATACTACTCTAAGTGGGTCAGGAAATGGTGTACAATTGCTTTAAAACTCAGTTCTATGCTTAGTTCCATCCTATCTTAGAAAAACAGCAAGGACTAGGAAAGGGCAGGAAATGACGTCATCCTTAGAGCAAACTCAGTGCAAAAAATGATTTCAATTAAAGTGGCTCATGCCAAGACCTGATTTCCATTCCCACACGAGCAACAAAGCCACTTAGCTACTTTGCGATTTCAAAAAAAAAAAGGAAAGAGTGACCAGTGGCCTGCACAGTGGCTTCCCAGTTACTTGTTCAAACTGAAAGTCAGGGCGAAGTCTCCTTTCCAGGAAGAACGACTACATGTACATTGAAACGTGACAGATCAAAAGCCTCCCTTGATATGGCTTTCATTTCCTTAAACCCCCTCTTTCCAGTTGAAACTTCTCCAGGTTAAAAATATTCTTTTCCTTTAAAAAACAAAGCCACCCTGTAAGACTTGGAAGGCCAAAAGTCACTGTGAGCCCAGTGGTCACCCTGCCCAGTGGGTCTTGGGGTTACCAACAGATGGAGGCCTCCATCGTTGCTTTCGTGGATGGGTCTTAGAGCTTAAGGGAAAAGCATTCCTTTAGAAGCAGGAGAAAGCCTGGCATATGGCTTGTCTCTATAAACACTCAGCGCTAGGTAGGCTGAGGCTACAGTGTGGAGTGTTGGCATGAACTCAAGGCCAGCCTGGGCTACAGAATAAATTCCAATAATCTACAGACTGAGACTTCATCTCAAAAGTCATTTTAGAAGGTGGGTTCAAACCTAGTATCTCTGTGACAAAGCTTTGCCTTTGCCACCCAAGCTGGAAATCATTTGGAGGGACCAGATTCACAAACAGGTTTTCCTTTGGATTGAATCCTGCCACTGGTCCCTAGTCTAAATTTACTCTCTAGTTTAAACAGGAATCCCAGACATTTCATAATTAGCAGACAAGAGTTTGTCTAATGAAAGAAAAAAAAAACCCTGAAAATCAGAGTTCCACTCACACTCATAGGATGCAGTATCCATCGATGGATGTGCTAAAAACCCCATGTCAAGACACATGCCTAAACTCAACCTGTATTGAGGTTTTACCGGAAACAGAATACTAAGGGAGTCTAGGTAGTCATTGTGCAAGTTGAAGCTGTCCTGTGTAGTCAGACTCCTAATGAAAAGGTCCCATTAAAGATGGCCAGAGAGCCTCAGACCATGTCACACCAGGATCCACATCCTTGAAGTAACAGGCATGGCCAGCATGCACCTGCAGCCACAAAAGGTCCCAAATAAGTTTTGCATTCGTTTCAGGATTGGTCCTTTTAATCACTCAACAAACACACATTGAAAAATCTTCCATTGAGAAGGTTACAGGAAGAGCTCAAAAGCCTGTCTTTAGAAAGCGCAGTACAAACTCATTAAAATGACTAACTAGTAAGGAATGGCATGCACGCAGCACAGGAAGGGAAGGATGCAGGGCCAACATTTGGATCTCAACATCTCAGCCATCACCCTCTGGGCAGACTCAGCCCCTGGAGAGAGCACTGGGACAAATTTCAAACAAGTAACCGAATGTGTGTTTTAACTTTAGCACTGGGAAAAGCCCAAACAGACAAATGAAATAGGCAGACCGATCTCTAGACTATACACCTGAGACAACAATCCTGAGGTGGCCTGAGTCACTGCAAGACAAGAACGGTTTTCATTTGGACCAATAATTCCCTTAGATGCATAAAGATCTGTGGGTGCCTACAGACTCATGCAGCTTAAAACAGGACCAGAGTATCTCAGAACATAAAAGTCACCTGAGCTGGGAAAGATTCAGAAAACGACAGGTTGAGTGGCATCTGTCATAGATGTTTCCATAAAGTCTGAACAGAGAGAAAACCAATTCAGCTAGCGTGAAGTGTGAGTCTGGACAGCCTGTAGGTACCCATCCCTGTCCGTGCAAACCCTACAGATCCCTAAAATGTGTTTCCTATTATCAAGCTTTTCAGAGTAGCTACAGCATGAGTCTCTCTTCCTCTGAGCCCTCTCACATTTTTGGCACATGGTTGTACCACACTCTCAATCTTCCTTGATCTTCCTATAATCTCAGATCTATGCTGGAAGTTCAAGTGTCCCCAGACACAACTGGAATCGAATTCAACAGAAAAGGACAAAGCTTGAAAACGGTGGGCTTCTACAAGACAGGAGTACTCCTCAATCTCGTATGCAGATTTAGAATAATTCCTATCAAAATCTTTGAAGGCTGTGGAGGCGTAGGCATAATCAACCTAAGCTTTTTATGGGCAAGTGAAGGATTACCGAAACAATTTGGAAAGAAAGAGCAAAGCAAGAGTATGAACTTATTTATCACGTGGTTAAGGATCAAGGCTGAGTGATGATGGAGAAGGGACAGATCAATGGCAGAGCAGAGAGCTTGGGCTCACAAAAACATACCCAGCAGACTGTCAACAAAAACACAAAGTCAAATCTTGTCAGTCAGATTTCTATCACTATATCAAATACTTGACTAATCGACCTGCAGAAAGACAGGGGCTACTCTGGCTCACACCTTTGGAGACTCCCAGTCTCAGCCCCATTGTTTTGTGCCTACAAGGAGCACACACTGGCAGGAGTGTGTGGCAGGGTAAGATGACTCACCTTGGGGCACAGCCACAAAGGATTGCAAATTATGGAAAAAGGCTTACTCAGAAATTTTTGCTGACCACACGTCGGCAGAACTAAGATAATAGAGTAAGTAGCTGTCCACTGTTGGTGGCACCATTCCCTTGCTTACGACTCAGGACTGTACAGAGATAGAGACAGTGAGGTGTGCACAGGCATGTAGGCATTGCATTCTTGCTCTCTGCTCTTTGCTGTAGATGGGATGTGACTTCCTGCTTCAAGATCCTGCCATCCTGACTCACCTTGAATGATGAACTCTAGCCTGAGACTGTGAGCCAGATAAATCCTTTCTCTGGGGTATTTTTATGACAATAATGAGGAAAATAACTGAGATGGTCCCTTTCAAAGAGGACCAGGAGCCTGTTTACTCTGTTGTCATGTGAAAATATACAGAAAGTAACAACTATGAAATATACCCTTAATAGACATGAAAACTTCGGGGACCCTGAGATTACAACTCCCAGTTTCTAAAACCATAAGAAAAGTTCCATGATAGTTAGTTATGGCAGCCTGGAAAATTTTTCATGTTTTAAGATAGTCTGTGTGTGTGTGTGTGTGTGTGTGTGTGTGTGTGTGTCTGTGTGTCTGTGTCTCTGTGTGTATGTCATATGTGTGTAGCTGCCTTAGGAGCCCAGAAGAAGGGTTCAAATCACCTGGAGCTGGAGTTACTGACAGTTGTGTGCCACCTAGCAAGAGCAGTGGGTAAAGAACCTAGGACCTCTGCAAGAGCAGCCAGAGCCCCAACCACTGAGCCTGGTCTCCAGGCCTTTAAAGCCTCTTCTCTCTCTCTCTCTCTCTCTCTCTCTCTCTCTCTCTCTCTCTCTCT
>NW_021619961.1:258923-308923 GCF_004785775.1 Grammomys surdaster
TCTCTCTCTCTCTCTCTCTCTCTCTCTCTCTCTCTCTCTCTCTCTCTCTCTCTCTCTCTCTCTTTCTCTCTGCCTCTCCCTCCCTCTCTCCCTCCTTCCCTCCCTCTCTCCCTCCCTCTCTCTCTCCCTTCCTCTCTCTCCCTCCCCCTCTCTCCTTCCACCCTTCCTCCCTTCTTTCCTTCTCCCTTCCTTCCATCTTTTTTTTAATTTGTGTGAGTATTTTGCCTGTACCACAGAGACAAGGAGCAAGTGTCAGAGCCCACGAAGCAGGAGGTACAGGTGGTTGTGAGTTATCATTATAGATGCTGAGAACTGAACTCAGGACCTCTGCATGAGCAACAAGTGCTCTTAACCTCTGTGCCATCTCTCCACCCCCCTGAAACCATTCTTTATCTTAGTATTATTATAAGATAATATGTATTTGTAAATATATGTGTACATACATATTTAAGGAGGGTTGTAAACTCATTTAACAAACATGATAGGACTTTACAAGAAGTAAAATTGCTCAGGACCCAACCCTGGCCTCAGAAACTTAAGTAGAGTACTAAACAGAACTAGAATTAAAATCCAAAGCCTGACCCTAAGTCGCCAGTGGCTAGAGTCGTGCTAGGTCTAAGGGAGCTGAATCCTTCTGGTCCCATGACAACAGCTGGCTGGAGTTTGAGACTTGTGGTGAGTTGTCTTCCCATTTGGGTTCCACGGGGCATTCAAGTCAAACACCATCTGCAAGAACAGCTTCCTTCCAGCCTTCCCTCCATTAGACCAGAACAATAAGAGGTCAGAGATCCACACCCTGCCAGCCCTTCATCCCCCAACACATAATAATTAGAGTTTTTATTATAGGATGGAGTGGTAAAATGATGGAAAGCAGACTGCAGGCTGCAAGTGCCCCAGGGTGGCTGTACATGACAGAGTTCTGTCACAACAAAAGGTTAGACACCCTGGAAACTGGCCCCTTTTAGCAGAACAGGTATTTGTATGAAAATATCTCACTGATGGATGTTATGCCATTAGCATGAGAGTTATCAGGTGATCCATACACACTGATGACTTTTACAGAATGATCACTCCTCTGTAACACAGCACAGCTAATCCACAAACATGGTTTCAAAAAACCAGAAATGGATTTTGGCTATCTTCAGCTATACTTATTTTTTTTTAAATATTGCCAACTTTAAATTTTTTTCAAGCTCTTAAGACAATGTGAATTCTAAGAGAGTTCAAGCCAATAATTTTTAAGACTCCATATACCTCAAAGATCTTGATGAAGTAATAGTCTATTCGATACACTACTCTTATCTACACTTGGCTCTGGGGCTTTGCTCAAAGCCCAGGCACTACAGACAGACCCAAAGTTTCCAAAAAGCACCACCCACAAGGCCCAGACTCAAATCTCTAGCTCACATCTGGCCTAGGATCTTACTGACACACTTCTTCCAACCTCACAGCTAGTTTGAAGCATCCAGGACCATACAGGCATCATCTCTGGCCTTGTTAAATCCTGTCCACATCTCATGGTTTTTTTTCTTACAGAGGAGTCTTGAGCACTCACATTGTCATTGGATTAACTTTCTATCTAGGCACTCAGCTGTGATTTTCTTCCCTTAAAGTGATCATTAGATAAGAGGGGCCAGAGTAAGAGAATGGTTTTATTCCCATTTTGATAGCTGTGTTCTTTCCCATACCGAGGCTGTCTTTCCTCAGTGACAGTCCGAGGTCTTTAGGGTAGACAGAGATGCCCTGCATTCAGATGTCTCTTTCTGTTCCTCCAGCTTGAGTGCCTTTGATAGGTAGAGTCAGCTTGCACACATGTAACACCAAGCTGAAATCAAGTACTAGTATGCCGTGCTCAGTGCATAGAGTGAGAGTCCCAGACCACAGGGGAATTTCTCTCCTGATCTACAACCAGCTTTATTTAGTATTAGGCCATCTTCTTTTGGGTTCCATTACAAGAAGACTCCAAAACAACAATTTCAGCAAAGGCAGTTTGCCTGGGAGAGAATCCAGGAGGCAAACTATGACCTGAGGCTGAGTTCTGGTCAGGAATTTTAGGAAGTAGTGCAGAACAAATCTCAGAGCTATCCAAACTGGGAGCATAGAAGCCCCAGAGCTGGCCCATCCATCACTGGTTGAAAGTTGTCTGTGTCCGCTGACCCCACAGCACTTCCCACTTCCTCTACTCTGGACCATCCCTGGACAGAAAAATGTTGACCCAGCCTTCAGGCCGACTTCATGTGCTTCCCTATGAGTGCCAAAGGATGTGAGTGGACACTAAGAAGATCTGCTGTACCAGACCATTCATCAGAGCCAGCCACTGGGCTCATAAAGCCACAACTTCATGTGAGGCCTCTCAGCAGACAGGGAATCTTGACACACTGCAGTCTCTCCTTGCACCAGACAAAAAAGGAACACACTTGCACCATACCAGTGATTCTAAAAATCCCATCCAATATGGAATAGCAGTGAGGGGGTGCACTCCCCCCCCAAAAAAACTGGAAAGGAAATAGGAATACATATTTGTTTTGCCTTGGCAACTGATGGGATATTGAGGACTGTTTATATAGACATGAACTTTAACTTTTTAAACAACTAATAAAGGACTCATGTCCCAGCTCCCACATTTCCCCCATTTCAATACTTTAGATACCACACTTAAAGATAAAAGAAACAGTAAAACCAGAAGGCAGTGGCTCTCTAGCTGAACATGGATGTTTACATGGCCAGAGAGAATAAACAGCATGTCTCACGTCATGTCTGTCTGTCCCTAAGTCTCATGGTTTCCTTTTGGAAAGGCAAATGTCTTGAGTTTCAAATAAGTTTTTCATCAGATCAGTTTTATATTTCAGTAGCACAAAGAAAAATGGCTAGTTTTATGGAGCCAAATAAAGTCCATTCTATGATCATTTCTGTGAATACTTTTCCTCGGTGCTTCTATTAAAGATACAGAGATGAACGGGGCTGTACTGACATTGAAGGTGATAATCTTTATGCTCTTCCTAACAACTACATCCCATAGGCAATTTTCATATAAAGAGTAAAGAAGTGGGAGGCTAAATCCAGGAATGCCTTTTCAAGAATTCTGGGTAAAGTGAAGAAGGCAGATGTTCTAGTGAGGGGTGGGGGTGGTGGAAATGTATTACAGGCAAAGAAAAAAACCTAACAGCAAATTTAGGAGAAAATAGGGCATAACCACATAAAATAATATTGTCTATAATGACATGTTAGACTCACTGGATCTGGAGCCACAGGAAGGCGATATCTGACCAGACGGGCAAGTGCACATATTTGGCCTCGAGCAGAATCCATCCCCACAGGAATGCCGGCAAATGGCTGCAAATCAAATCAGAAGGCTGTCAGCATAGAGTTCTTCATCACATAGCTAGGCACAGAGACTCAGTGCTCCGATGAGGACCCTGGGCCCACTGCCCCTCCTGTCTACCAGAGTAAAGAAACTCTAGTTTGAAATCCTTTACCAATATTGGTAGTTCTCTGCCTTTCTCTTATTCAACAGGACTTAATTGCTCAAAATCCCTGGCCAGGCTATGAAGAGAAAACCAAACAAATAAAACTCTCATGAGAACTCTGTTCTTATATTGATTTAAAATTTCATAATGAAAATCTTACAACAGTATTCTTGGCAGATGATTTTCTTGTAAACATTTAATTGTCACTCCGCTCTGAATTATACTGATAGCCTGAGGGGAGAATCTATGACTTAGAGCTGATTCTACAAATCAGGAAGACATTGCCAGGGTCACTCAGAGCCAAGTGCTCTGCTAGTGTCCTGAAGAACAGATTAAATGGCAGAAGACTTAGAGTTCTCAGCAAACGAAGACTGGCTCACCACTTGTTAGACTCAGTATGCTCCTTGACCCAAACTCCTCGAGAGCCTGTAAGAGGCAGACATGATGTAAAAGGCTAAAGTAATAAACAGGGTAGACTGTGCACTGAGACACGGTAAAAGGTTTCATAGATAGACAAACTGTTCCCAGATGAGAGATCACAGAATCACAGCAACATTTATTTTGATGCCTAGTGAAAATATTCCAGAGACTCTAAAGAGCTAGGAGGAAAGGATTCTCTGTCAAGCTCCCTTAGAAAATTCCAAACCCCACCATCCATCCCTAGCCCATTAGTAAATGTTTTTCTTTATTCTTGGTGTGTGCATGTGCCTGTTCTTAAACAAGACCTATCTGCATGGCCCAGCACTCACTATATAGACCAGGCTATCCTTAAACTTACAGTCAGCCAACCTTCTCTGCCTCTCAAGTGCTAGGATCAAAGTGTATAACACCATGCCTAGGTTTTTATAGAGGCGTGGTCTCACTAAGTAGCCCATGCTAACCTCAAGCTCTTGATCCTCCTGTCTCAGCTTGTGGAGTTCTGAGATTATGGTGTGTACTGCCACAGCCAGCTGTGACTTTGATCATTAAAATAAGTCCCTGCTTTTGCTCTTTGTCCAAGAGTTAGACCTGCTTTTCCCCTCAAATTTAATGTACGAGCTTTGGGGAGGCCCAGGCATATTACAGCCAAACAGGGAGAAATTACTATGAGGAAGTCAGCAATGAGAAGCTCTTGTTCAAAATCCCATTAGCATGATTACACTAGTCTATGCAGCCAGGAGCAGCATGTGCAAACAGCACACAACTGTAATCAAAGCGTCCCCATGGCTCCATTCCGTAGATTTAGAAATGTTCTAAAGGAAATCCCTGATTAAAGAAAGGCAGTGCTTTGGAAAGTTATTGTGTTTCCCAAATGGGATTTAGAAAAAAATAGGAAACTCTTATCTCCAGAAGGCTGAGCTATAAACACATTCATAGTATTCAGTAGCAAGTATCAGCATGCAATGAAAGCCATGATAACATTTGAGTGACAGGTTATCTATTTACTTACGAACAATACACTGATTTCCACCAGGTAAGGTTTTCCATCCTGGACAACAGTATGCATTATAACGTGATCCACAGACATTGGGTCTGAAACAAAAACACAGAATTCCATACTTTGAAAAATAAGAAATAAGTAAATGATGAGAAAGAAAAAAAAACCAACCCTCTAAGCAATCCCCAGCAAACAGGGGACACTAAAATATAGGGGCCTGACCAAGAGGAGTAGTTTAGGACATTTGGAACATTAACATATCGATATGGTAGGAATCCCTTAACACCAACATGCACCCAGTACACCAGGAAATGAAAACCGGGAGATGCCGAAGAGGGTGCCTGCCTTCTCAAAAGCTCACGTGCCAAGACCCAGGAGCGATGTATACAGGTCTACCTTAAACCAGCTCCTTATCAACCTGGATCAGAAAGGTCATCAAAATCTGTTACACACGAAGTTTTACATGTCTGCTCTCAGAAACGACATGTTTCCCCCTCTCTGGCCCTGCTCCTTTCCGAACCATTACCACAGTCTTCCTTCACAAAAATCACAGGAATTCAAACTACCATCAGGTCAGGGGAAAAAAAAAAGGACAAAAACATGTAAATATTTCTTTAGTAAAAACTTGGAAACAGTCAATACCAGAAATCCCTGGAAAATAAAAGCACAGTCACTCTGGCTTTACTGTTTACAGATAGCTTGTCATGTATCTTGGAGTAAAGACTCCATTCAGAATGCAGAAGGTAGATCTTTAACAGTTCCTGGGGAGAGCTGGGTGGAGGTGTAGCTACTCCTATATCTGAAAGGCAAGGTGGAACACAGACGGAGAAGCAGCTAGCTCTTCAGCGTGTGTGTCCTCGAGTCTAAACATCGATGCTAGTTGCCAACAATAGCTCATCAGAAGGGTTGTGTGCTGAGTGCTCACATCGACACTCCTGACCCAAGGCTCAGAGGACATCACAAGACAGGGGGTAGAAAGAACGTGAGAGCCAGAAAAATGGTGAGCAGAGCTGTGAAATGCCGTCTTCTGGACATAGCACGGCTGTTACATTCATGAGCACACTGCAACTATGGTTACCCACACAAGCTCAAGCCAGCCAAAATTCCAGAATGGTTGGGGAAGGGATCGTGAGACTGTCCACCCCTAGCTTAGGAACTTTTGGCAGTTGATGACTGAGGGGAGGAAGTCTCACCCCCACATCCATGCCCACATGGGCAGCAGTAATTAGATTCAGTAAGTTATTAGCTAAAAAGGAAGAAAAGGCAATTAATGAAGTCGGGGCAGAGACATTTGGGGGGGAAGTCTGGGAGGAGCTGGAGGGAAGTAGCAGCAGGCACAATATGAAAGCCCCAAAGATTAAGAAGTATTATTTTTAAAAGGTCACATGTTTTACAGTCGATTTTATAAAACAGAAGACATTCCAAGGCTTTCTAGTATAAATACCACAGTCCCTCAAGAATAAATTTTCAACACAACTGCACAGCTAACATGTACTTCTGAACTGGGATGCATCCTATGTCTAGATACAAAAGCCTCCTGCTTGTGCTCTATCCCTCTCTTCTACCTCTTGCAGACAGGGACTCAGGTAAAATCTGTTCCTATGTCACTTTTCTTATAATTCCACAAATTCTGGAACAATCTACAGTGTACAATGCACTCTCAATGTTAGGGTCAGAGGAGAGAATTGGGCTGGCAGCAGCCTTGAACTTCAGACTCAGCAGCACAAAGACTGAGTGCCTAGAGCCAGGTTTCCTTAACCTCTCATTTATTTCAGCACGCATTGTGACACTATGATGTTTGCCTTCTCTACAGTCAGTGCGAGAGAACGTGTGCACGTACATTGTGTGCTTGTGTGCGCGTGTGCATTCATATCCATACAATAATGGACATGCAAGCTTTGCTTGTAAGAAGGAGATTGGGAGAACCAAACAGCAGCAGCATCCAGATGAAGCCATCTCACCTAGTCAGCTTCTGCAGGAAGAAACAAAGGTGTATAAAGAATGTATCTGTGAGATGGGAAACATGCCTCAGCAGTTGCTCGCTTGCTGCTCTCCTAGAGGACCTGGGCTCAGGTCCCAGCACCAGCCCGGCTCACGACCATCTGCAGTTCCATTCCTGGAGGAGTCAGACACCCTCCTCTGGCTTCCATGAGAATCAGGCACACACATGACACACATATTATACCCAGGCAACCCACTCATAGAATTAAAGCTTTAGGGGGAAAATTAATTTAACTCCATGGATCTTGTCATTTTATCCCTCATGTGACAAAGGCTCATCCCAAACTTCAGAATGTAGAACATCCTGGGCAAGCAAAAGCTTGGAGAGAAATGTATAGAAAAACAGAATACAGGGATATGGGGAGGAGGATGTTCAACTCTTCTAAATTCTATCTATTTTAAATGACAAGCCAGTCAAAGTCAATAGATTCGATGCTTCCCCACCAATGGCCCATTACAACAGTTCTGCTGGTCCAGCCCCCAACCAAATCCTGGGCTTGCTTTATAAGCCCCTTGAGCCTTTGCAGGGTGCCCAGTTGTTAAAGGTACTATTTTTTCAAGTAAAAAGCCAGAACTGTGTGACATAAATGAATGCATTTATGGAGTGGCATTGCATACGACAAGGTGACACAGCCTATGGCAAAGGTCCAGGGTACGTTGTTTCTGTCCTCCAAAGCAAGATATTCAACAGATTCCCCTCCAAGATACTGAAAAGTTACAATTCTATGAGCATTATTGTTCTCTATATTTAGAATCATTCCATTACCAAAAGCATAGAAGGCTGAAGGATTTAACATAGTTACAAAACAGGAAGTTAGTGTTCTAACCGTCTACAGTATAAACGTCACAGCACAGAGCCAGGGAGGCTGAGAGGGGAGGAGCACTCTTGGTGCCCATGGACGAGGAATTGAGTGCAAATTTACATTTTAAAAAAACTGGATATAACCACACGTGTGCCTGTGACCCCAGCACTGTGACAGGCACAGATTGGAGATCAAGGGGGCTGGCCAGTCACCAACCTAGTTCTACATTTAGTGAGAGATCCTGCCTCAAAAGACCAACAGTGAATGTGACAGAGCAGGACACTTGACATACCCCTCTGGCTGTGACACACATGTGCACAGACACATACACCACAGACACACTCACACAAATTAAGTGTAATAAATAATTAAATAATAATGGCAGTCAGCATGAGCTCAGAAACAAGTTGGAAAGAAAGGTTCGGAAATCAATAAGACAACTGATTCAAGAACTACGAGTACTAAGAGTGTTACATAGAATTTAAAAACAACTGACGAATAAAAGTTATGCTCTTGGGCTAGCCTGGTCTATTCTTAAGTTCCAGATCAGCCAGGACTACACAGTGAGACCCCTCCCTCCACCAAATAAAAACCAAAGCACCCCACTAAAAGAAATGAAGCAGAGGGAGGTAAGGTATTCATCTCTTAATGAGCTAAGCTCTCATATTTCCTAAGAAACGGATGGCTATTGAGTGGGGACATAGTGGCACAGGCATAGCAGATGCCATTTCAGACACAAGCGTGAGAACTGAAAACAGACTGCGCGCTGGGCCAGCAGCGGAGAGATGGTTTGCTTTGTCACTTTACAACCCAGCTCACACTTTCATACATAAATACTTGGCACATAACCTGATCCTCACCTTTAATCTGAGGTATCATTATTCTTAAAGTGTGAATGTTTTCACTCACAACAGAATGCTCTGCTTTACTGGAAGGAAACATACAAGCCCTGCTTCTTTCTCCAAGCCTTTCCACCAGAGTACCACACCATTTTACCATGTCTCCTTTAAGATCTACAGAATGGAATGTGATTGGCTTAATTCACATTATGACTTTTATTTTATAATTTTATCTTTTTCTGGGGGGGGGGGATGAGATTTAGAGATAGGGTTTCTCTTTGTAGCCCTGGCCATCCTGTATACTATCTGTAGACTATGGTGGCCTCAAACTCAGAGATCCACCTGCCTCTGAGTCCCAACTGCTGTATTTGAAGGTGTGTACCATCACCACTCAGCCATTAATTTTATCTTTTATAATAAATAGCATACTTTTAAATTTTCAGTTGTTTCAACCAATATCATCCAATGATGGTTTTTCATCTGACTCTCCTTTGTCTGGATCTACAGAAAGTGTTATAGATTTACATTTTCCCTGTGATTCCAGTCTTGAGAACTGTGAGCTAACACAAATTTCTTAAACCAGCTGAGTGGAATTTGTTCTACTTGCATACACCCCTCCCCCGAAAAGGCTCTAATCTAGGAACAAATGAATGTCTTGTTTTAGTTGGAAGGCAGTAAAACATGGAAGAATCTAAGGAGACACATGGGGTTGTTCTCATTAGAGAGGATATTACTCTAAGGTTTCAGTACAAACAGCATTTACAAAGAAGATAATTCTTTAATTAAGTTACTCCTGTGTAAATGAGAGTAGGGCACACACATGACTTTCTCTTTCTTTTTATCATCCTCTCTGCTGACCCACTGCTCCTTAAATGTCATACAGCTAAGCGTTCTGTGAAGATAGCAGCAGCCCTTAGCAAATTAAGAAGAATTAAAATTCTAAGGAAACAGAATTTTCCATTAACCGCTAGGATTCCATTCTTATGTTTTATTTTCATAGCTACTCTTGGAGGTGATTACTGCAGTCACTTTCTTTTACTCTGAGGATATTAGGGCCTTAGGAAGGTTAAACCAACTACCAAAGTCCCATAGCTTAGCAATACGTCATGGATACATCTGAACTCAGGAAGTCTGCATTTCAGTTATCCTCTTACCAATAAACTAGGACACAGATGTATTTAGAAAGGAAGATGGTATTTCATTCAACGGCACTTGTGGTGACATAGATAATCAAAATCACAACATGTGTACTGATAGACTAGAGGTAAGGGATAAATTAGGTTTTGCCTGTCTTCCAACAGTCCATGGACTAAGAGCGGAATGTGTGTATTCTACCTCTCCATTGTGATATTTTTATTTTTAATAGTTAGGTCTTCATCTGTAACTTTTCCTACCAAACTCCATCACCCTGGGGATGGTGAGCCTCAACAGGCTTACTGTTGGAGCCAGTTCAGACACAGCACTTGGAGGCTGTGTGGGCTAACTAAAGCCTCTCTCAGTAGAGCAAACAGCTGGGCTCTACCATGTCTGACCACATCATTGCAGAAATTGGCCTCTGTGCAAGATGTCTGCAGATGTCCACATTCCTTTAGCCAGAGCCCACTTCTGCAAGTTTGGCCTGTCCAACAGCAAGATAGCCTTTCTGCTTTTTCTCCTAAGTGCAAAGCCTTTTCCAAATAGGGTTGGTGTTATAAAAACAAAGTCAGAGGGCTTTTATTTCATGTTAAGAGTTTCTCGGCCTTTTCAGCAATTAAATACTTATTTAAAGTTTGGGCAAATGAGGCTGCCCCAAGTTACATGCTTTTTTTTTTTTAACCTCTAAAAGAAAAGTTACAATTGAACCCACTGAGTATAAACACAGAGAAAGGTCAGGAAATCTGAACTGTCATGTAAAAGGACTCATGTGACATGTGCTAAGGACCTATCTTAATATCACACCACTGCAGAGTTCGAGCCTTTCCGAGATCGTGGAGTCATTAATGGTACCCACAGTAGTTCTGTCTACAGTCAACCACACAGCATGGTTGCGTGTGTTGTTTGACAAATTTTTACTTATCAAGATAAAAAGAAAACTCAATGTGCACTTCCTGGTGAAGCACACAATCGTCCCAGCCTGCTTCTCACATGGCAGCCTTTGTTGTTTTAGCCCTTTATTCTGATCCTCTCAGCAGAAGGCAGAGGTCGAGTCCAAAGTGATGTGAATACCACATGTAAGTGTTCCAGCCCATCTGCCAGTCACAACAATGTGAGTAATGGAAGCTGCTTCTGTGACTGCCTCAGGCCTCAGCCAGACACTCTGGATCAGAAACGGGCTTCTGGCTTGACTGAGCTGACACTACCCAGGAAACAGACAATCCTGATTCTCTACTTTGAAGGTACAAGCCAACCAACCTCTCTAATTTACTTCGAGGACTTTTTCTTGACACAATAACCAAAAACATTATTCTAAAACCACCTAAATATAAGCAGAAAGAATATTTCATGCTCTGATTTTCAAAATCTTTGTTCCCCACTTGCTTCCCTTGGCACCAGTCAACCAGTGACTTCAATGTCTTCTCTCCCAATCTATGGGCTGGTATCTCTTTCTCCTTCCTTTCTTCTCTCCCTTACATCTCTGCCTCTTGCTTTTTTCTCTTTGACCCCACCCATTTCTTCTCTCCTTAGTGGCCATTTTCAGGACTTTTAGAATGCAATGTTTTGTTACCACCTTGAACTAGCACTAACTGGATTCCTGATCGCACAGCTCAGCTTGTGCATCCAGCAACTTCAGTACCACGTGAGCATCAGACACACAATCAATTAGCCACCTTGCCCCAAATCACAAAGCCACGCTACAGTGTGATGTGACAGGCATAGAACCAGCTCAGTGCTTTCTTCCTCTAAAACCCATCCAGGCTAATCTTGACCAAAACCATGAAAGAATTCTAATTAAGGGGCAGTTTATAAAACACCTGGTCATCCTCAGCACTGCATCAATCATTAAAAACAAGACAAAGTTGAGAAATTCTCTGGGGCTTAAAATGACCACACTGACTAAATGTAATATGTAATGTGGTGGGTATCCTTCAATGGGGGTAGGGCATAAAAGAATGATAAGGCAAAAGGCAAGGAAAAGGATTGAAAATGGAACTAAATTAGTTCCTGTGCATCAGTAATTGCTCACTGATTGTAATGACTGTGCCATGACAGGTGAGGAAGCTATTCACAGGGTACACACCCATGCCCTCCTGTCCCATACAGTTCTGGAAAGTTGAAGACACAGAAGTGATTCCCTTAACCTGGGAGGCCACTTCAACCAACAGCTAGTTTCAATTTTTTTTAGAACCTCTCTCAAGTGATTGGACCATCCATAGGTATGTGTTTTTCTTGGGGGAAGAAAGGAAGAATTTAAGGCTCAAAAAAAAAAAATCCCGGAGGTTCATTACAACAGGAAACAATGCTGGGCTGTGAAAAGCAGCTGTCCAGATGTTTAAAGAACATCTCTGGGTGTGTCAGGTCCTGATTCCTCTGAGGCACTAGGTACCTTCTGGTTTTGACACTCTGAAATAAATATTCCTAAGAGCACACAGACTCTGCTCAGATGCCTATGCCACCTGAGCCTCACCAAAACCATGAGCAACAAACTATTAATTTGCTATCCTATGGGGTGGGGACTTCACTTGAGTGGGGATTTGTCTCTGGATATATCAAAGGTGCTGACATCAAATACATAGACAGAGGAGTGTTAGCCCCAAAGTGTGAACTAGTTGGCCCTTGAGGGGTAAAAAAAAGTTATCTTAAAAAACAGAAACACAGGCATGTCTCGAAGTTGTATTTCTTAAATCTCTGAGAAAAGTTGACCAGTAGCATCATGAAAACAAAAGGAGCTACTTGACAGAGTCCTGTGACCCCTGGGCTTCCCCCGCTGTTCTTGAGGTTTACCATAATAAACTCTTTTATGTCTGCTTTGATAACCAAAGCCAAAGCCACACTATACTTCTCCAAGGGGTAGATGAAATTGCAGAAGCGGTTGAAAACATCAGATAAACAAGAGGGTAGGGGGAGCCTTGAAGGGATGGGCAGTCCAGGGTGGCATATGGAATCCTCTCTTCCTACCTCCTTGTTATCTCTCATAGAGAGAACTGAGGAATTGAGGGAAACCAGGATTCTCACACTTTGCAGAAAATCTCAAACTGAGACTTCTGCCTGGGAAGAGGATACTTTCTGAATATTCTTGTCACCCTACGGAAGCAACCAACATATAACCAGATTATAGGAGGGCAAGGTGGCTCCATGCTTTAGTTCTGAATACTGGGAGCTCCTGACTCATGAACAGATAGGGCTCTGAAATTTTATTTCTACCTACTGGTATTTGAAGGTTGGAATAGGCTTCCCAGTGTAATTAGGTGGTGCTTGGATTCCTAAACTAGAGAAACACTAACTAGGCTATTGTGGACTGACTTGGGAACCTAACCTCAGCTTAAAATGTTTTTGTGGAAAACATTACATAGCAAAGAATCTGAAGGAAATTTGGCCATAAAAATCCATGGGGTTAGAAAGACCAGGGGAAAGGGCTCCATGTATGCAGCCATAGGGAAGCATTCATCCATGCTGGATGGTGAGTTCCTAATGCAGCTGCTTTGGGGTCACCTATAGTCTGTAAGTAAGCCTAATAAACTCATTGGTTCCCCAAGGTGAGCTGCAATGGAATGAGACTTTAGTTTGTTCTTAAAACCTGAGGAGGAGGAGGAGGAGGAGGAGGAGGAGGAGGAGGAGGAGGAGGAGGAGGAGGGGAGGAATGGAGGAAGAGAGGAGCAGGAGGAGGAGGAAAGGGAAGAGGGGGAAGAGGGGGAGGAGGGGGATAGATCTTCACATATGCCCCAGAAAGGGAATTTTAGCAATGCCATTTGTAGACACTAAGTTTCCTAAAAGTCAGAGGAAGTTAAGTAAAGGCTCACAGTTAGTATGAGTGTCACAGCTCTGAGGGGAAAGGTATTCTGACAGTTGGGAGTCAAGGAATATCACAAAGTTACACAACACAACAAATCTCACACAAGAGATTTATTGGGAAAGACACAAGAGGGTAGCCACCTCTGCTCAAGAGAGAATTAGCAAATAACTGACCAGGAGGCAAGCTTTATATAAGGTTTCTGGAGGGGGAGGGTGCAGAGCTTTCCACTGTGGTCTGGGATTGGTGAGATTCTGTGGCCTGGCCCTGGAACAAGCTCAGGAATTGGTGGGATTCTGTGGTCTGACCTTGGAACAAGCTCGGGGATTGGTGAGATTCTGTGGCCTGATCTTGGGCTTTTTTTCTGTAGGGCAAAGTTTGGCCACCTGAATCTTGAGGGACTGGAAATGTCCATTAAGGCCATTAGTGTAGTCTGGAAAGGGACAAACCTGTCCATTTGTACCTCGAGGGGCTTACAGTTAGTGCAATCATTTCATTGAAACTAGCACTTGATACTGCTATGGTCGAAAACTTGACAGTTCTTTTTTTACCCTCCCGATTAAAAGTAAAGTTGTAATCATTTACACATACATATGAAAAAGCAATGAAAGTGGTGTACATTTTAAGGGAATTGATTGAATTAGCAATTTATCCAGTTCCTATCATGTCATACTACAAAATAAAAACAATAATTAGCAAATTTTGGAGACCATTAGAACTTACAGAATGATTTTCCCCAAAACCCCGTCAGGAAAACACATTTCCCTGTTCATTTGCAGAAGATTGTGGAAAACCAGATTAAGGACATAACTTTGTTTAAAAGGCTACACTATGGAGACCTGTCTGAAGTCACCAAGAAAAAGGCAAAAACATTCCCAGGTTAATGCTGGAGAGTTCTGGAGCAGAGCTTTAAAAAGATGTTTCTATAATAGCCCAAATAAGTTGTGTCCAGCTTTTTACTAATTTGTATAGTTTGGTGCCTTGCTTTTTGTTGTTGTTGTTATTGTTTTTGTTTTGTTTTGTTTTGTTTGTTTGTTTCTGGGTCTACAAAACAAAACCACTTCGTTTTAGACCGATTATACAAAATATATTGTGGATGTATGTGAAGGAAATAGAGCCAAGTTTTTGTTACAACCACAGTTCCTGTGGCATGAGTACTGGAGCTAGCTCCCATGATAAAAATGTTAGCATCTCTCAAATAAGAGTTTGAGGAATTTGTAACAAACATCTGGTTGGGCAGGAAACAATACAATGATTCTAAACCTATTCTCAGCTGGTTCCGAAATGCACACTGGACATCCACTTGAGCACTGAGTTTGGCTTGTCTTTAGAAAAGTAGCTATAGGTGTACCGTCCAGTGACACAGCAGCCATCTAACCTTGTTTAGGAGACAATGGGCCACATGAAGTTGGGGTAACCCATTTCATGAGAAATCAGAGTCCGTACTCTTTCCCAGCAATAAAGCTCTCCTCTAAAATCCAACATGAAAGCTTACTCTCACACAGGTGCTACCAGCATTGGCTCTGCAGGTTCCAGGGCCAGGGTGTTTCCTGGGAGATTTTCTCAACAGATGGCAGACATGCCTTGGGCCTTTGGGAATAGTGTCCATCCTCAGGACAGCCTGACAGTGCACCTTACACACGTACTAACTGCCCTTCACCAACTGCTCCCGCTCCCATGTCCTTTCCTAAGAGATGCTGGCTGTGGAGTCTTCCATCTCTTGTTCACATCACCAAAGTTATACTTAGGCATTAGATAAAATGAGCAGTGCTGAGACAGAAACGCCAAAATGAGGGTTGAAACATTTCCTCTGGACACTGAGTAAAATTTAAAAACCTCTTCTTTCCAACTGTAGTGAAAAGGTTTCCAAAGCTTCGTAGTGTCCTTGCATGAAATTCCTTGTCTTAAATACTAATAAACTAGGGATGAGGGAACACACCTGTGATCCCAGAGACTGAGACAGGCGTTTGAGCACAGCCTGGGCTACATAGTATACCCAGATGATTCCAGTCACCCAGAACTACATGCTAAAACACTTTCTCAAAATCAATTAATTTTAAAAGAAAAATAAAACATTGTTTCCACTTTGATGGCCACAATAGATCAAAGAACCTAGGGATTCCAGCTATGGAATAGACTCCTACAGAGTTATCTTTATTTATTTACCCCTCAAGTGCCAGGATCGCTCTTTAGAAACTGCCCACAATCACCAACCTCATGATAGTCAATCTTTGCTGTTCCATGTTTTGTGATTTCTTTTTTCTATACGCATTAAAGCCATGGATCAGAAAAAGCAAACTTGACTGGCTATGAACATTGGGTCCACATTCAAAACTACTTCCTAAGCTTTATGGTATTAATAAACAGAGAATGGCAAAGTAAGAACATCTCCATTCTGTCACCCAAATAAACTAGTGGTTCTAGGAGATGACCATCAATAACCGAAGTCACAGAAAGACTTGTGTTACAAATGTGCTACCCGGTAAAAGAACACAACTCATTTATCGAGTGTTCTTGACAAAATGTCTGCAGTGTTCACAGCAAACACAATAAGCCTACATCAAAGCCTGGGCCCACAAACTAAATACTACCATCCTACAGTCAGATGCAGAGCCTGGACTGGAAGAAAGAGCCAGACACCTTTCTATCCTGAGAAAGTCTTACCACTGAAAAAAACGTCAGTTGTGCTGAAGAATGTCCTCAGTAACATAGTGACTTTACACTGAGGTACACTCTTCTTTTTAGAGTACCAATGCAAGGTCTGCAGACTGGCTTGTAAACAGCCCAACTACTACCACTTTCCTCATTAAGTGTTACAAGGGGGAAATGACAGACAATCTACATTTTAAAAAAATATGTAAAGGATGGGTCAACCAATTACAAAAATATGGATTTTATTTAGACTCCAATTTCAATGAACTATAAAAATAAAATGTATGACTTAATAAAGAAAATTTAAGACTTACCAGATAAAATATTTAAAAACTAATGTTAAATGTGATGCTGGTATTGGATTTATGTTTCTTGAGGAAGGCTCATCTTTTAACATGTTGAAATATTTACAAATAAAAGAATTTTGGTGGGCATAGAGAGAATGCTATCAATAAACTGCTTGCCATGGGAATGTGGGGACCTTGTTGGGTACCACAGGACCTGCTTTAAAGCCGAGCACAGCAGTATGTGTTCATAATCCCAGTGTTGCGTAGCAGCACACAGGAAGGTGTCCGGGGCTTGCTGGCTAGCCAGTCTAGCCTCCTTTTCAAGTTTCAGGACAATGAGAGATCTCCGATCAATAAAATAGAAGGAGTGGATGGCATCTAATGCATGGCACCGAGGTTGTTCTCTGGCCTCTACATAAACATGGCTACCCACACCAACACTCATGTATACAAAAGAACATTTCTGGGGTTTGACTCAAAATAATTCATGGCAGAAGCAAAAGATAAAACAAGATTAACTACATGTGTTTGTGTGTGTGTGTGTGCGCGCGCGCACATGTGCACACGTTGTATAAGTTGTATAAGTGTAATGTATATATGTATACCTGTGTGGTATATGCACATGGATGCCTATAGATACAGTTCCCCATGCCCATACATTCAGAAGCTAAAGGGAGATACTGGGCATCCTGCTCCATTACTCTGCATAGCACTCCCTTGAACTGGGGTCACCCACTAAGCCTGGAGCTTGGTTGGTGGTCAACAAACCCTAGCAATTCTTTGTCAGGTATATGCAACACCCTCGGCTTCCTGTGTGGGTTGTGGGGATTTGAACTCAGGCCCTTATGATGAGACAAATGCTCTTACCTGTGGCACCATCTCCCTAATCCCAAGACATAACTACTAATTGATAGGCTAAAGCTAGGACATCTACTGCATTCTTCTCTGTAGAAACTGAAATGTTCTAGAAACTAAACTGAAATTCTGCACATTGATTAGTTAAATGACAACTATGTGGCATCATCCGATGGTCCCCAGTCCATCCCGACTGCCTCAGTCTTTGACAAACCATCAATACCTCACATCATTCCTTCCATTCATTTCCTGGATGAAACACCTGTATCTGTTACATGCCTCTGTACTCCTGAGAGGAACGGAGACCCAGACTAGAAATGACAACAGTCTACCACAACCATCTCAAACAGTTGACCAGAACTAACCAATGTTGTGAATCTCAACAATCCAGCAGCCAGAAAGTAAGAATGATGCTCACCAGACAGAGAATCTAAGAACAAACACCTTGACCAGACCTGTGCAAGTCATTAACCACGTTGGCAATGACTCATTCTTACATGCATTCTCAATCTTTTCTAATGATGAATCCATTTGGTTTGAATAAAAATGGCCCCCATATTCCCTAGGGAGTGGCACTATTAAGAGGTATGGCCTTAGTTGGAGTAGGGGTGGCCTTGTTGGAGAAAATGTGTCACTGGGAGTGGGCTTTGAGGTCACAGATGCTCAAGCCAGACCTGGTGTGGCATTCTCTCCCTGCTACCTACAGCTCTAGAGGCAGAACTCTCAGCTCCTTCTCCAATACCATGTCTGCCTGCATGTTGTCATGCTTCCCACCATGACGATAATGGACTAAACTTCTAAACTGTAAGCTAAATCCAATTAAATGTTTTTTTTTTCATAAGAGTTGCCATGGTCACGGTGTCTCTTCACAACAATAGAAACCCTAAGACAATAATTTGTTTTTCAAGGAAAAACACAAATGAGAAACTAATCCAGCCTAAGCTTAAACATGCCCTGAGTTTGGCTTTTAAATGTTCAACCATGTCTAGATCATTCACAAAATGATAAAATTATTCGCATATTCATGTAAGAGTCCTGAAAAAAATCAAAATTTTAAAGGAAATGCTTATTCTATTTTAATTTCATTTTTCTCCTGGAAGTTAATGAAGCACAGAAAGTATGCATATTTATGTTTATATTTTTGATTTTTTAAATAAATTTTGATTGTCATTTGGTTACCAATAATAGCATTCTATCTGACCTCATTCCCACAGCTAGACATGCCAGGCACTGTACTAGGAACTGTACCATGTCATTAAATCTTTGGACAACACGAAAAAGGTGTGTGCTATAGTCTTATTTACAAGGTAATAAATGAGGCTTACAGAGGTCAAGCCACTTGTCTGAGGTTTCTTCCCAGTAGGTGGTGGAGCCAGGATCTGGCCCAAGTATGTCTATCCCCCACATTCCCGTGCCTCCCTGAAAGCATGGCCACTGGCAATTAGCGTTCATTGAAAATGAGTCCTCTATCTTTTAAAACATAGTCCCACAAGCAATACCACTCTGCCCCATTACCCACAACCAGGCTCCAACAGGAAACAGTGTGAGGGAATTATAGCATAACCCCCAGCCACCAGCTCTGGGGTTTTATGACTGAACTGCCAAATCACTTCTAGCCAGCTCTGTAGGAAATGTTCAGACACTTTCTCGGATTCCAGCTAAAACGTCAACTGTGTGGCCCTGGGGAGTTGAGTGCTCGCAGGGTGGTAATGGGATATAAAATTTGCAAACTTGAGGTCAGTGGCCTAAATTCTCCGGTGTGAAACAGCAGTAGTCCGTGGGAAATTAAAAACTACTTGTGGACTTGAAGGGTGTGTGTCAGGGCTCCCCTTGCCTGGCACTTGTCCATATCATCCCTGACTTTCTCCATCAGCAAAGAGAAAGATAACTAAACGGCAGGTCTGCCCAGAATCATTGAGAAGAAAAGAGTACTACCAACAGCTTGAGAAGTGCATTCATTCTGAGTGCTAAGGATTCAGTCCAACTCAAACACAGCTAATGCTCAATAAACAGTTGTCATTAAAATTAAGGAGATGTTCTCCAAACTTATGGTGGAGGGGGGCAGTAGAAGACAATGCAAGAATTTAAAAATAACAATGTTTTCATCTTGCCATGTTTAATCTCGTAGATGCTAAGTGTGTAAATCAGTAACTGGGTAACTGAGTATGCATATTATAGAGCAAAAGAGTATGCTTAACTGCCATCCAGCATTGCCCTGGCCCATTTCAGAACTCCTGACCCTGTGCCTGTCCACTAGAAGTATGGAGAGGGGCTGGGGAAGCGGGATAAATCACTCCTTAGACTCCTAAGACAGACAGTTCCTGCTTTCCTTTATCTAACCCCCCAATACCTTTATTAAATTGGGCTCCTTTAGAAAAATCTTCATTCCTCCCAAGACTACTTAATGGAGCCTTCCATTGACGTCAGGTAAAATTAAATATCTAAAACTATTGCATAGTACTCTCCTAAGGAAGGAAAGAAGGAAGGAAGGAAGGAAGGAAGGAAGGAAGGAAGGAAGGAAGGAAGGAAGGAAGGGAAGACCGGAAGATATCACAGTTGGGCACAGTCGCACACACTTTTAATTTCAGCATTTGAAAGGCAGAGGCAAGGGGATGGCTGACAAGTTCAGAGCCAGGCTGGTCTATATAGCAATTTCTAGGCTAACCTGGTCTACATAGCAAGTTCAAGGCCAGTCTGGTCTACATACTGAGACCCTGTTTCCAGGAAAAAAGAGAAGGAAAGAGCGAGTAGGAGGAGAGAGAGGGTGAGGGAAAGAAAGAAGGAAGGAAAGTGGGGTCCTTAGTATGTCAGAGGTTTGCTCATGCCTAGAATATTGTGAGACTAGAAGACACCTGTCAACTCTCTGGGATCTGAACACAGAGACTTGATGTACTCCCCAACATGGTGCTTCCACTTAAGCCAGATCTACTTGTCTGTGGCCTCTACCACTATGAAATAAAGAAGAAAATATGTACCATTAGCACTTCTTAATGGTCCTTCTCTGGGTTTTGTTTAGCATCTGAAAACTTCTAAAATGCATCTCTCTACAAACATATATCACTAACAGCACTAAGAAAGCCTTTAACAGTGTTCCCAAAGGGGCCAGTGACTGCGATCAACCTATCACAGAGATCCCAGTCTGTTTCTTGGCACCCATGTTGTGTGTCTCACAGGACCTACTGTCTTCTTCTGAACTCGATAGGCAGCTGCACTCACGAGTACACAGCCACATACATATACAGATGATTAAAAACAAAATAAATCTTTTAAAGGCATTCACAAAGACAGAATCCTATTGGGGTCTGTCTGGTCATGAAGTCTTACAAATCAGCACTGAGAGGACAGCTAACTCTGGACATTAGCTGTTACCCAGTGCTATCTATATAGTACCACATTCACAGGTACATAGTAAGCCCTGTGTTAACCTGCCTTCCACTGCGTTCCTTTAGGTATTTGTATGGAATCTTTTCTGTCTTGGATTGACTCTCCCTCAGAAACCCTGAAGAGGCTGAAGGCCCCAGGTGTGAGGAAGTTGTCTATGGAAACTCCGCACATGTTCTGTCCAGCCCCAGACCATAGCTGAATGGAACTTCACTCCAGAACTTTCTCCTCCAGCCTCCCTCAGCTTTTACCCTCCATCCTGTAACAAATCCTTACTCGTATCTTTCTCTTGGAAGATTCCAAGTCTCCCATGTAAACAGGCTTCTGTATTACTTGTGATGTATTTATTTTTCTTAATTTTCAAACTCTAATATTTCTATCTGCCCCATTTGTTTGTAGCTGAAATTATAAAGTTACTTTCAAAAGAAGAGAAAGCTGAGCCGACGAGCAGGTGGTGATGTAAGATAAGGAGAAGGCAGATCCAGGCTCAGTGGCAGTGATGCAGTCCCAGTACCGGGCTGGGTTTGTTACCACCTTTGTTGCTGCTGTCTTTGGCCTCTGCCTAGAATTATGGGCTTGTCACCACACACTCAGTCTGGAAAAGCCACTGTAGGAGGGTCTTGAGTTCAAAGGCAGCCTGGATTGCATAGTGATAGTCTGTTAAAAAAGGAAAGGGTGAAAGAGGGAGAAATAGAGGAACAAATGTGGTAATGAGGAAGGGGCAAAAGAAAATTGTCTCTGGGAATAGGCTCTTTATTAATATAGAGATTGTCATAAAATTTAACCACAGACCAAGTGTGTCCACAGGGCTGACATAAATCCTGTCTCCCAACACCAGTGTCATAAATGGTAGTACTATATTTGGAATTCGATGTGTATATTTGAATGTAAGTATGACAGATGGTCTAGGAATTCACAGCCCTTCAAAACACTGACCCAAATCACTTGTCTAATGGGGCCATTCTCCCACCCTGTCTGCTCTGTCTGGAATACATTTCTGGCTGGGAATGGTGGAGATGGGGAATTTTCCTTCCTCCCTTCTGCTCTGAGGGGCTTGAGTAAACACACTGAGTGATAACTTTAACTGAAAATACCACTTAGGTTGAGAAAGTTGCAAAGTCACAGGAAAGTTAAAGCCAGACTTGCTATAGCATAGAACTCGCACATCTGAGTCTGGCTGCGGTCCGGATCTGGTTTTCTTCAGTGGCACTATGGTGACTCCCATTAGGACAAGCAAGGTACAGTCTGGTTCCTTGACAACATCAGCTCCACTGGCACTACAAACCTATTGCTGGTTATTATTTGCAATCCCTGGTTTCAAAATCAAAACATACACAAAACCAAAATTGGAAGGATGACCCAACAGACAGAGAAAAATGAGGCTAAGAAAGAAATTGAAGGTAGAATCTCACAGAAAAGCAAGGTCAAAAATGCTGAATACTTAATAAAACAGAGTGGGCTGAGCATGGTAGTGTTCACCTTTAATCCCAGCACTTGAGAGGCAGAAGCAAGAAGATCTCTGAATTTGAGGCCAGACTGGTAGATAGAGAAAGTTCCAGGACAGCAAGAAACCCTGTCTTCAAAAACAAAGAAACAAAAACAAAAACAAAAAAACCAGGAAAGAAAAAAGAAGAAAAACAAAGTGGTGTCACAATAGAGTTTTCCCTGAATTTCACAATTCTAAAGGAAAGCAATAAGGGTGTGTGTTTATAGTGCTTATATGTAAATAAACACACTCAACCATTGACTGTAATCTCATTTCCAAAAACCATGTGTGCTTTCAGTGGGGAGCTGCACATGAGGGGAGTGTACTGCTCTTAAACAGTGGTCCAATAGAACTGTCTTGGCGTGATATTCATGGAGCATTCTCATTCCAGTGCCACACACCAAGATACAATACACATCACAGCCTCCTCCTCAGTGGAAAACAGGGACAACCAGATTAGATCAAGCTCGAATTAAAAGCAAAAGTACTGGATTATACCTCTCAAAGGCCCATTGCTTCCCTCTGCACACTAGTCTCCAATTGTGCTCACAAGAGTTCCTCCTGGCTCCGCAGAGACACACTGCTCCTCACATGCAAACGCAGCATCTGTGATCCAAGCCCCTGAATCTGGGCAAAGCCTGTGACTTCCATGGAATTCCTGTTCACATTATTTCAGGCTAAGTTTGAAGAGAATCTAGTGGCTTCCATGTGCTTGCTCCTAGGAGATCCAGAACCACTATGTCAAGAGTCTGGCTTGGTTTCTGGGGAGATCATGGAGAAAGGCCACCAATGGAAGACACTCCGATACCACAAGGAAGTGAGCTAAGGAACTTAGCCAACACTTGGAGTACATGACCCCAGCCAAGCTTGGCCAGCCTGCAGCCATTTGAGTCAGCCTACATTCAAGATCTGGGGTTCCAACATGCCACCAAGAAACAGCCTTGAGTAAGGCCTAGCAGCTTATCGAGGGCTCCATTTTCCCATTGACAAAACATACTTAATGGTTCCATCCTGAAGGGTGGTCCCAGGCCGAGACTACATGAGAGGGCTTTAAAACCCAAAATCACACCGAGGTAAACAGGGTGGTAGGCCTGCACATTAGTGGGAACTTCCTGCCATCACTCACCCTGACCAACAGGCACTAGGAGGAGCCAACCCAGGAGTCTCTATCTACATTCCTGACCCACAGAACTGTAAAACCGAGTTATTCAGAGCAATTTCCTAACAGCAAAAGATGGCCAAAACATGAACGAGAGTCACGGTCTTGTGGTATTGGGAAGCCCGGGATGATCTTGTGTGCTCTTCTTTTAAGAAGAGAAATGGGCTTTTATGTCTTCATGTATGAGAAATTTAATTTATATGCAGTAGGAACTTTCTAGGTTCTCTTCTTCTTTATCTCTTCCCACCAGCCATTCAGTTATACCTCCTGTGTTATATCTGGAGCAATCTGAGCCACTTCTTCATCATCAACTCCCCTGCTTTTGCTCCGTCTACTCTAAGTGAACCCCACATTGCTCCCCGGGACTCCCAGCCTCTGGTCCTCAGACATGAACTCCACGACTTTCCTCCTACTGCTTCCCTACCACAGGGCTAATCCTGCTGCCATCTTGGAGCGCTCATCATCCTAACATTTCACAGCACTGAGGAGTGTGATGCTTCTGCTGATCCCTTTCCTGCCCTGAACAGCATCATCTCTTTGCACAGGTTCACTAGGCAACAAATCTCAGACCACACTGAAGAGCACCAGTAGATCAGTGCAGTGCAAACCTGGCCTGCTGTGCCCAGGGTCCCTCCATCCCAAATATTTCACATCCTCCTCTTCTCATGTCTTCTTCCCTCCTCTTTTCCCTTTATGTCAATTTTCTGTTTCCTCCAACCTCTGATTTATATAATTAACCTTGCACAGTCAGTCAATCAAAATTGGTCCGTACCTAACCATCCACAACCATCTGCTAACCCCTACCCATGCCCAATTCCTAAGAATTCTCAGAGAAATAAAGCATATGAGGCATCTACCTCTCTACCACCTTTTTATTCCACAGTCAGAGGTTGTGGAACTATCTCTGGAAAGGGCCAAACAGCAAATATTTCCATATTGCAGAAATTCTATCTCCTCTGTCACAGCTATGTCATGCAAGTGCTGCAAAGAGCAGGCAGCCCTGGGGTAACATATGCACAAATGAGTCAACAAAACTTCATTTTCAAACACAATCTGGTCCACAGTCTTCAGACACAGTGAACTTTTACTGTAATATCTCTTCTTATCCTTTCCAATAATGCTTCTGTTGACTTGTAACAGGATACACCTTCAACTAGTGTTGAGTTGTTCCCTCCCCAGGAGAACATCCTAGGGAAAGAAGGTATCAAGAGGATTGAAGAAAGACATTTACCAGCTATAAAATTTGATTTAGCCGAGAAGCAACAAAATATTAAGTTAAAAGTTCTATGAAGCCAGGTCTCCTAACTCTAGTTGATTTCCCTGGGGTAGTGACTGGAACTCTTACACTCTTTGAGGGTTTTTTCCAACCCGTTCAATGTGCAAAGACATTTAACTTCCCTAGTAAGGAGTTATGTATTGCGGAATTAATACTACTAAAGTATGATTCTCATAGACACATCAAAGCTTGCTATTTTAACAATAATTGCTTCTATTTAATATTAAAAATTTGTCTGTGAGTTTGCAGATAAGCAATACAAAAAAGTGAAGCAAATAACTAAATAATTCATCTTTGCCAGCATAAATGTAAACTATACATCAGCTTCCCTGGAAAGTGATGTGTGTTGCTTAATTCTACTCAAGAGAAAGTTTTCTTATTTAGGATTGGAAAAGAAGAGATTCTGGATGATAAAATTAATACGTAATACTCTCAGCTCAGAGGCTGGAGAGTATAGAAGAGTGTGCCTGAGATGGTTACTACCTCCTCAGCAAAAGCAAGCTCTAATGGCTCAGAGGTTAAGAGCACTGACTGCTTTTTCAGAGGTCCTGAGTTCAATTCCCAGCAACCACATGGTGATTCACAACCATCTGTAATGGGATCTGATGCCCTCTTCTGGCATGTCTGAAGGCAGCTACAGTGTACTCACATACATAAAATAAATAAATTAAAAATGCAAGCTCTAATATTAAAATATAATATATACACCACCCAAGATCCTTGATGGCTCTGACGGTTTATGATCCTTTCTGTCTTATTCTGTCAGGCTGAAGTCTCAGAAAACATTTTTTATTTAACTTAGTAATGATATTAACTATACTTAAGATTTTTGAACTATTACTACAGAATATTAGAAAATTTAAGTGGAATTTCACCAATATCTTAGTCCTGCATCTTATATCTTAGCCCATTGATTCAAGAAATCAAAACCATAATTAAATTAATTTTTTAAAATTGAATAGTAAGACTTTGGTTATGTTTGTCAGGATGAATGGATGGAGCAAACTGCCATCTCCTAGAAATACTGCATGGATTTATGAACATTATATGTGTACTTAGAACATATATAGAGCAGTTTCTGCACATAAATGCTGTCTAAGCATTGCTTCATACACTATCATTGCACAGGGCTCTCAGTCACTGTTTAGAGATACAAAGATCTTAATTTATACTGCTGTGAAATGGGTACACGCTTAATAGAAACTACATTTCACATTTTGAGTTTTGATTACCCACCCCCAGCCCTGCCCCGCCCCAACCTCCAGGATGACCAATTCACTCTCTCTCAAAGTCTTTGGCAGAGTTTATCAGCGCTTAACTTCCTCAAACCAAGGAGCACCATGCTGCAGCATTGTTTAGCCTAATAGCAGACTCTCTGGTTTTGGCTGCTCTTCTGTTGATGGTTTTTGGTCTTCTGTAAACTATGAAGCCCCTCCAAGATGTGTGCTATTACACATCTCTGGAATTACACTGAACTAAGTAAACCCTGGGTTTCAATAAAGGCTTCCAGAATTAGTGGTTCTTTAAAACCCATTTAGCGATATTAGTAGTTTTATTAGTACTGCTATGATTTATGATTGGTGATACTATGATTTGATTCTTGCCTTTGATGATTTTACAAACTAATAGGAAAGAAGTCTCGGGTCTAGGGAGACACCTTCACGGCAAAATGTGGGCTTCGGTTCAATCCCTAACATCAACTCAAAAAGCCAGACAGGCAGTGCAAACCTGGAGCTGCAGCCCTAAGAGGCAGAGACAGACAGTTCCCGGGTGCTTGCTGGCCAGTCAGCATAGTCTAATCAGAGAACAACCCCAGGGAGAACCCCAGCTTCAATGGACAAGGTGTATGGCTCCTGAGAAATGATGCCCCAAGCTGACCTCTGACCTCCTTCTACAGTCCATATGTGTGCTGGTTCACCACTCCCCATTACACACGTACACCTGAACACACAAGAATACATACATCCACATGTATGACCACACAAGGGATGATTGCATTTTAATAATCATGAAATAATAAATGTTCACAGACTTTTTGTGTCCTGTTTGATATATTATTGATTTCAGCTTTCTCGGAGAATGTTATTAAAGTAAACCCATTTGCTGGGCAGTGTCCAGAATCAAAGGAGTTGTTAAATAGTTTTCTTGTCTTCCAAAAAAGCATTCATATTGAAAGCCAAAGCCAAAGCTCCCAGAGTGGCTGAGTAAGTGACTTGGTTTTGAATGTATATTTTAATTGTTTAGCATTTCATTGGAGTACTTATGGGTTATTAGTATAATGCTATGGTTTTTAACAAAGGAATCTTTCAGTATTACTTAAAGTTCCAATCAAGCTTGAAGGTATGTCTAGACTTGCACTGCCTTCCAAGGAGCATCAAATCATGATGCTGTATGTTAAGATGTGGTTTTAGTCATTTATATCAATAGCTTACTCATTTCTTTAAACTATACCCTAAAGGTATAGGTGAAAAAGTCAGTATTTCATCTTTTTTATTTAAAATTTGGAATTACATAAACCTTCTGCTTAAGAAAATCTGTTTTTTTTAATTGTGCCCCAATATATTAGCTTCCTCTTCTCAAAAATGTGATGACAAAAGGCACCATTTATCAGGACTTTTCCTATATGTAACTAGGAGACTGTGTGACTTCATGAGTCTTAACACTGTCTTTATAAGTCAAACAGGCTTTTCAACACCTCTGTTATTCCCATGAAGTTTCATTAAGAGCTCACTTCTATAGTTCATCTCTGGAATTTGCCATCACATAATCTATCCTGACTATGAACTCTTCCATATGTGTTTTTATGGTAATAAAAACTCTGGACAATGTAAACAAATAAACAAAGACTAAAAAGAATCATGAGAAGGGTGACAAACTTTGTAACACATAGGAGTCTTGTGACTGTCAACCTGTCAGCTTGTCAGCCTGTCAATCTGTCAGCCTGTGTCAACTTGTCAACCTGTCAGCCTGTGTCAACATGTCAGCCTGTCAGCCTTTGTCAACCTGTCAGCCTGTGACAGCCTGTGTAAACCTGTCAGCCTGTCAGCCTGTGACAACCTGTCAGTCTGTCAGCCTCTGTCAGCCTATCAGCCTGTCAACCTGTCAGCCTGTGTCAATCTGTCAGCCTGTCAGCTTGTATCAGCCTGTCAGCCTGTGTCAACCTGTAGCCTGTGTCAAACTATCAGCCTGTGTCAAACTATCAGCCTGTGTCAACCTGTCAACCTGTCAGCCTGTATCAACCTGTCAACCTGTCAGCCTGTCAGCCTGTGTCAACCTGTCATTCTGTGTCAACCTGTCAACCTGTCAGCCTGTCAGCCTCTGTCAGCCTGTCAGCCTCTGTCAGCCTGTCAGCCTGTGTCAACCTGTCAACCTATCAGCCTGTCAGCCTGTGTCGATGTGTCAATGTGTCAACCTGTCAGCCTGTCAGCCTGTCAGCTTGACAACCCATGAACGAGCAACAAGGACACAAGACTCATTCCTATTACTGGAGACTTGGGGAAAGAAGTTTCAGACTCAGGAATGTCTCCCTTTGGCATGAAACTGTAATATTTCCTTATTTGGGTGCTAAAGCAATAAGGCCATCATAAAGAAAGGGCGCATAACTCTCCAACTAGAGCTAGCTTGTTGCTTTTCTTGTTATTGATGTCCTTGGTGGTGCTGGGTGTGTAGTTCTGAGCCATCTTCCACTTTTTACCTAATCACAGTGTTAAAATTTAGCTGAGAAAAATTCTTATGAACTGAAATGCCCAGTTACGACTGCATTGTTTCTTATCAAGTCTTTTTACACATGGCCAAGCAAAAGAAAACTACTATATGCACTTACTATTTGAAAATTATTTTTAAACTTTGAGCCAGTGAGATGGTTCAGTGGGTAAAGGTACCTACTGCTAAGTGTGACAATACCCAGAACCTAATGATGGAGTAAGATGTTCGATGTCTGCAAGTTGCCCTCTGGACACACACACACACAAACACACACACACACAAACACACACACAAAAACACACACACACAAACACACACACACAAACACACACACACACAAACACACACACAAACACACAAACACACACACACAAACACACACACGAACACACACACACAAACACACACACAAACATACACACACAAACACACACACACAAACACACAAACACACACACACAAACACACACAAACACACAAACACACACACACACACATACACAAACATGCACCTAGTTTTTGCTGAGTGAATGGGGACCACCATATTTATTAATTAAAAAAAAGAAAGAAAGAAGAAAGAAATTTTCCCATAAAAGCAGAAATTGGCAATTTACTCCAAGAAAACGCAGCAAAAGTTGGGGTGGGGATTGAGAATGCTTAAATTTCTACAGTGGAATAATTTCTGCTGCTCAACAGGAAGAAAACACCCGCCATGGGGAGCAGAAGCCAGACTAGGGCGGCATGCCTCGTGAGGACAGGTTCTCCAGTCTGCAGAGCAAGAGACCTAACAGAAAGAGGACACAGGACTTGGCTGTGGGAGAGTAGGCATCATGTCAGACATCAGTGTGTGAATTATTAGCAAGGTGTTAAAAGTCATCACCTCTGTTTCTCATAAGCCTTGGGGACTACAAACCACCTCCACTTCAGAAACCCAGCATGTCCATCCAAATAACGAGCAGGTGTCAGCGTAGTTGAAGGGTAGCTTTGAAGACAAATAGAAACCTTATAACTGGACAAACACCATGCATAGCTTGCTCTGCTGATGGTTTACACAGCAAGCCATGGCGGAAAGACTCTTCTTGTGAGACAGTGAGTAAAGATGGATTTCAAAATCAGCATCAGAATGGGTGTGTTCAGAACCTAGGAGAAAGCTTCGATCTAGCAGTTCTACTTGGATTACTTTGTGGCCACATATAAGCTTATGCATATACATGTAAGTATACAGAAGGATGTTGTTAAAGGCAAAATATTTACTATAATACCAAAACCCATCATTTGAGATCTGCGATACCATATCATGGGAATCTACAAACCAGAAAAACATAAGTTAACAGTTGGATACACTGAAGATATATAAAAAGTGAAGGCACACATCATATACAGTACATACATATGTTCATATATATATATGTATGTATATATACACATATATATAATATGCATATATATAATATGTGCTGCATATGTGGATATGTATATATGTCTATAATTTTGCTAGAAAAATATATGAAATGTATATTAAAAAGTAGGAGGGAAGTACTTTTAATTGTATATCTTTTAAAGTCATTTTGACCACATCCATACATAGAAATAGAGGCAGAAAGCCTTATAAATAGCAGAAGAGCTAGGAATACTCATAATGGCTGTTCTACTAATACTATGTGTTAAAAAAGATTTAAAAAGACTGCAATGGGCTGGGGCCTGTCAGAGATCAGACACTAGGAGAAGTACAGAGAAATAACTCTACATTCATAAGCACATGTGAAACCCAATGGTGTGGTAAAGGGCAGCTTGCAGCTCTGTCACAGAGAAGGGCAATACTCTCTGCTTCTCAGGTTGTCTTCTCCCAAAGAGACACACAAGTTGGTGACAGAAACACATTAAGATCTGGCAACACTCTGGCCTTAAGACTTGCCACTCAGAGTGAAAGATCTCTCTCTCTCTCTCTCTCTCTCTCTCTCTCTCTCTCTCTCTCTCTTCCCCCCTCCCTCCCTCCCTCCCTCTCTTCCTAGCTCTCTCCCTCCCTCTCTCCTTCCCTCCCTTGCTCCCTACATATGCACACACACATATGAGCAATGCCATCACAATAGATACTAAGATGATATTGTGCAGCAGAAATGTACTTTTGAAAGAAAACCGCTGAACCAAACCAATTCCTCTTGAGAACATATTAAAATCAGCTTTCCCACCCATGTACTGAGCGCTCATCAAGCCTTCTACACAGAGCAAACACTGTCTGCTGCTTGGTCAAGGTCAGTAGTTATTCCCGATGATGTTGTTGGAATTCTGGGTCTGTTTTCCACGAAGGTCAGGACAGAAGTGGTTTTAGCTATTTTCTGGGATCAAATAATCACAACATTTTATCACAGCCTGAGTACTCAGCACTCTTGCTCATCTGGTCCCTCATCTAGACAAGGACTCAAAAACTGTCCCATACACCCCTCTTTTGCTTCTTGTGCTGAAGCCATACAAACACACATGCATACATGCATACATACATACATACATACATACATACATACATACACTATATCACTATATATACACAGAACAGCCCACAAAAACAAACAAACAAAAGACTAGCCAAAGAACACCTTCTTCATGTCATCCAGAGCCACATAATCAAGTTACAGGGTCAATGCACCCTGGACTGACAAGACACTTCAGCATGTGCATTCTCTAGGAGCAACAAGCAGGCTCTTCCAAAGGACAGGACAGTGGCCATTTATTTCCATTCTACCCCTTCTAATAGAGGCTCCAACTTAGTCTCAGAGATGGTCCTTTTTAAACGTTTAAAAACTCTTAAAGGAATTATTTCCACTCTCCTTCAGCTCCAGAAACTGCCAAGCCTCAGACAGCCAACCTAACCGATTGAGATCATTTCTGCTGCAATATGAGGGCATGGGAAGCCCTCGTATTGCAAGGGTTTTCCAAGATCCCACGAACACCCGCTTAGGGCCAGCCTTTACAGCAACTTTACTCCAGCAGTCACAGGCAGAGCTCATGCAACCCAGACACCAGTGCTCAAAAACTTTTGCCCTGCAGACTTCCAGGGTAGGTGTCTGAAAGGGGTGGGGGGTACATCCCTGGTTTTCAAGAACATGACTTAGAGGAGGACCATCTCCTGACTACGCATCTCATCTTGGTCTCTGGAGTCTTCCTTTCCTCGCTACCTCCCCAAGAGCCGATGCCCACAAGGGAAAGCTCTTCTCCCTGCACACTACCGGGATTGGTAAGCAGCAAAAGCAGTGGGCTTCTCCCTTTCTCTGGGTCTCAGCTCCTCCCCTTCTTCCACAAGGAACCTTTCTCGCCTCCTCAAATCTGCCTCAACAATAGCCCAGGATTCCCTCCAGCCAGGACCTCTCCTCTGGGCCAGGAACAAGGCGAGTTATCTGAACAAGAGTCGATGACCAAGTAACCTTGGCACTTCCATGCTGTCCCCCAGGAGATCTCACCCAGGTTCCTCTACAGGCCAGAACTGCCCCTGTCAGTTGCTGTAGATCAAGTCCCAAGAAAGACAAGGGGAGGCACCCCGAAGCAGCTGGGAGCTTCTCTTACCCTTTCAGCGCATCGTGTCCTCCGCCGCCTCTTCTCTTGGCTCGATTGGCTCTGGTCTCCTTCAGGCTCCCAGCCTCCAGATTGGCGTCCGCCCCATGGCTTGTGTAGGATTCGAGGAGCAGGGCGAACGCCAGCGCGACCTCCAGCAGCCCTCCTCGCCGCATGGTGCCGCCGGCCGCCACTCGCGCTGCCGCCGCCGCCGCGCCTTCCAGCGGCCCACGTCTCCGAGGTCCCGCTGTCTCCCTGTCCTGCTGTCCTGCTGCAGGGAGGTCCCGGCCTGGGTCCTACCGCTTTCTTCTCCCGGGACTGTTCCAACTTTGGGCAGCCCCTGCCTGTCCTGCAACATAGACAAGTCCCCAAGGCCGGGGGAGGGAGACACTTAGGGCTCCGGGATGCTGAAAGCTCGCAGTCCCCGGTGCCGAGCCCAGCCTGCGCGTGGCGCAGTTACTCGGAGGAACGAGGACCGCTCGATCACAGCTGGCTGCAGAGCCAGAGCCAGAGCCAGAGCGACTGGCATCCACAGACCTTGTGGCCTCGCGGCGCCAAGTACCGCGTCCCCAGGGAGCCCAGGCGTCCCGTGAGCCGGCTGCCTACACTGTCTTAAAGGCACTGATTGCGCGCGGTGACGGCTGACGCCCCAGCTCCCCAAACAGGGTCCTCTCCGCCCACATACCGGGTCGCGGCCAACCCCGCCAGTCCCCTGCATCCGACGTGGAGCAGGGCACTGCAGTTCCAGGTCTTGCAGCTGTCAGGCAGAGAGGGCCAGCTGCAGATGCTCGAGACATCCCCTCTCCCTGCCCGGCCTCCTGCCCTCGATGCCGCGCAAACAGCCCTCCAGCCCCCTGCCTGCCACCCGACCCTGGCGGGACCCCGTGAGACCCACTGGACTAGCGGCTCGGACTCTCAGGCGGCGGTGGCTGCTCTGCTCCGCAGCTGTCCCAGCTGTGGCCGCCTGTGGCACCCACAGTCTCTGCCCCAACTCTGCGGCCCCCTCCTTTCCCACCTCTTCAAGTATCGTCCGCGCAGCGGTTTCTCGCGAGAGAAATACTTTTTTAAAAAAAAAGAAAGAAAGAAAAAGAAAATGACACCCTCCCCACCTCCCCCCATCACCACCCCACCCCCGGCCCCATCTATCCTCCCTTTCCACTCCCCTCTGCCAGCCACCGCCCGGGACCGGGCCTCCCTCATTCGCAGGATCAGTGCCCTGGGAGGAGGCGGAGGTGATCCAGTCCTGCCTAGCCTGGGATATTCCGTCCTGGGGTGGGGAAGAGAGGGAATGGGAAGAGGTGGAGTAGCGGTTTAGACCGCTCTGCCTGCGGCTGAGAGGTCTAGACCCAAGATTCCCGCGATCAGAAGCACGGAGAGCTCTACCACCTGCACTGAGAACGCATGCTGGACACCTTGGCCACCGAGGCCCAGGAGGCCCTGGCTGGAAAGGGGCTCTGTGGCAGTGGCCCTCGCGTCTCAGCCCAGCCTTCTGTGTCTCTGCTATCTGGCTGGGAGGAGAAACTGTAGGCTCCGAGGCTCAGGCAGGGCTTGTGGCGAGGCCACCACCACTCTGCTGGCCAAAAGGTTAGCGGAGAAAAGGGCATGCCAGTGTCAAGAGCCCGCTGGAGGAGCACTTCTTCCAAGGCTCAGGGCAAGCTACTCACCTAGGCTAAATCAAGAGGCTGCAAAGTCTCAGTCAGTTGGGGCCTGTGATTTGGGTTTCAGACAATCCTCCTGCCCAACTCTCAGTTAAGAATGGAGTTATCCAGAAGAACTCTATTTTACATGTGTAAGCACTACACAAAGAGCACATGCATACACAAGCACAAGGGCAGGTATCTAGAATACAGAAGTACCCAAAAGTCCTGAGCACTACAGTTTAGCTGAAATCCACTGCGGGAACCAGGGTCTCCCAATCACCAACTCTCACGTTCAGCACAAACAGTTACCCGAAGAAGGCACGCATCTTGTTGACAGGGATTTTTCTTGTTTTCAACATCTTGTGCCCAAATATGAGATTATAGAGATCGAGGCACGTTATCAACTCGATCTTCTTTTCAAGATGGACCACACCTCATAATAATGGACTCACTGCACTGCTTCCATACCTGAATGGAAAGACAAAAACACTGATTTAAATTCATAATAATTTAGATATATTATCTGGTTTAATTAAGGTCTAACCGTCAAAAAAAATACTCTTAACAGATTCATGAACTAGAGATTCGATCATACATCCTGAGGTGAGTAAAGAGTCATTCATTCAAGGGCCAGGATATGGCTCTGCAGATCAGGTGCCAAGCCTGATAACCTAAGTTCTATCACCAGAATCTACATGATGGAAAGAAGAAAAGAATCATGAATGTTGTCCTCTGATCAATATACTCAGCACACTCATGCACACACGGGAGCACATACACCCCAGATGTAATAAAATAAAGAACCATTCATTGAGCAGGGCAGTGGTGGCGCATGCCTTTAATCCCAGCACTTGGGAGGCAGAGGCAGGTGGATTTCTGAGTTCGAGGCCAGCCTGGTCTACAAAGTGAGTTCCAGGACAGCCAGGGCAATACAGAGAAACTCTGTCTGGAAAAAACAAAAAAATAAAAATAAAAAATAAAACAAAACAAACAAACAAACAAAAAGAACCATTCATTGAAGAAGTAGCCATTGAAAACTCATGCCACCTGGCCCACGGATGAATCAGAATTCCTTGCAGATAAACCAGGACTTCCAATCCCTTTGCACAGCAGGTGGTCTACAGGGAAGGCAAGCTTGAAACAAATAATAGCTCAAATGTTACATGCCAACAAACACAGGGCACTGCTTAGATAGTGTGTATGACCCTGACTAGACCTAGGCTAGGGCCAATAGGGGAGGCTTCCTGAGAAAGTATCATTGAATCTTTTTAAGGTATCATAACTCCTTATAGAGAGAGCAAAGGTTCTTAACTATAGATACATAGTAGGATCTAGGAACTTAAAAAAAATTAGACACAAGGACCCAGTTTTTTTGATGTCTGTGGTGAACATTGACATAGATATTTTTCAAAGATCCCCAGATACAAAGAGGTGGTGTGAATATTCCTAAGGGTGGGAAAGGGGTCCAAACAGAGGGACCATAGTTTCATGGTCAGCAGAAGTCAGGCTTCTGGAGGTTAGGGAGGAGTTTGGCCCATCCTCTGTGCATCTAGGCTGTTCTGAACCCACTGTGCAATCTGGAAACTGCTTGTTTTCTTTGTATTCAGGTGGCATGCAAGAAACAATGTGATCCTGTCTCCTGGAAGCTGCCACTTGGCAACATAATGGAACAGAGCAACTGAATTCAGGGCCTTTGGAAGGCTTTGTCCAGGTATCACAGAACAAACCCAGGAAGGGTTCCTTTTATCTCATAGTATGATCACCAAGTTCTCCCCAGCAAGTAGAGGGCTGGCAAGGGCTGCAGCAGTCCTCGAGCCTGCCTTTTGCTTTCAGTTTCTCCTCCCCAGGACTTCTACGTGGGACAGATTTTCCTACAAAAGAGAACCATAGATATTAGCCGACATAGCCAACGGAGTTCCTTTCTGGGTGGTGATAAGATGACAACTTTAAAATCTCACCCCATTCTTCCTTATTATTCTCTGTACTAAAGAAAGGACCAACATATTTCCAGCCTCTGACAGAGTCTTGGGGTGCCATGTGCTCACTGTGACTCAATTTCCTCACTGCTTTCTTGAGAATGAATGAAGTGAATCTTGGCTGTGGAGATGAACATAAATATAACTTGACAAATAGCCATTGAATGATGTATCTGCATGTTCTACATTTTATTACTTCATTATTCATTAGCCAATTTGAGCAAAGTGTCTTCTTCTAAATGCCACATCAAGGATGAGACTACTTATATTTCCATCATTTTCAGAACTTTTCTTTATCAAAGAAATATTTTGACTATTCAATTTTTAAGTGTTTCCCTATAATCCCACCATTCTAACATTTTCTCCATTTCCCATGAGTCTTTGTCCTTGTGATACATCTTACATAGTCATAACCACAGAGTCTATATAGTTTTGTCTTCTGCTGAACAGAGAGGAGAATTTGTTCTCACTTCAGACTTAACCTTTGCATTTTGCAGATGGGAGACCCTGGGTGAGGTTCGCCTAGCCATACTTCTGGCAGAGAGTATGTACAAATGTTGAATTATGTTATTGAAATAGCTTTCATTACCTCAATCCCCCAAAGCAAACAGTTCCTCTCCACCCAAAACAAAAGCTCCATTTCCCAGTCTCATTTCACTTGTGTTTTGATGAGTTCTGGGTCCCACCCTGGTATTGCCTGTCATTTTTTTTCCTTACCAGACATAACAGATACCAGCCCAACAGCAGAGGAGAGTAAAGAAGAGGCCTGGCCAGCAAGAAGGGATGTAACATTGGATCCATCACAAATTAAAAACACACCCTCCCTGGGTACCATTCAACATGTGTTTACTAAACACCAGCCCTGTGTGCCACACCAGTATAGATCTTGCAGATGCCCCTAAAAGTCCTTCCCAGGGTGCTTCACCTCCTCCCAGAAGAGGGAAAAAGAGTCCATACACAGCAAACAGTAAGCTGAGAGGCAAAGGAGAGTACTTCAAGTATTTTATAGGCAAAACTCAGATTTTTATCTGCGGACCTTGATTGACATTTGAGCTCCATTTAATTTTCATGGGCAATGAAGCATTCTGCTGATCTTTTTCAATGATGGGAAAGTGATGTAATTTTTATAGCTCACAGGCCTGAAAACAGGCCTTTGGACTGAGGTTTCTAATCGACAAAGTTTACCATTTACCTGGCCTGTAAGACAAAGACCAGCACAGAAAATGGCTGGAGGGCTCATCCCCAAGCTGGGTGTCACCAAATCGAGGTGCCCACAAGGGAGAAGGTTGGGTACAGTGGTGTGACTGCTCTGGTCAGGAAGATTTCATGGACGAGATGGGATTTGAGTAGTGCCTTGAAAGAAGGGTAGGGTTTGGCTGCACAGAATCGTCTTGGAAGAACATTCAAGACACAAAAGAGGAGCAGGAGGCAAAAGCAGAAAGGGAGGAAAGATTGGAGGCCAGAGGAGACGGATGAGGTATTTTCCCATCCTTCTCTGGGACACACCCTGGGCTGAGTGTTCATGAAGGGCAGGAGGCTACTGTGGACCCATGGGTATCGTTTCTTAAATGACCGTGATTAGTCACACCACAAGAACATTTATTGTCTCCTTCCCTGCGACCTGGAAAAACTAGAGTCCATTCTGACCTCTGTGTTCAAACTGACAGAGTACAAACGACACTCAATTTCCCCTGGGCTTCAATTAGTCGCCTACATTAAAGAATTTTAATAGAGAATGAACTTTATCTCAGGGTCCTAATGAAAGTCTCTTTATGCCAGGAAAGGCATACCCTAACCTGCTGTCGTGGGCAATCTGAAAATTTAGTTAACACAGGAGTGACAAGCAATCTCCTTTAGCAACATTATTGTTTTCTACATCTGTTTTTACTTTCAATCTCAATTTTCTCCTAACAGTAATTAGTGGATACTAGTAATTATATTTAAAAAAAATTTTTTTCCTAGCTGACTTTATCTATTCCCATGATTTCACCCCCTGCTTATAACATAAAGTCCAAAATCTGTATCTCCACCCCAGAGTGTCCCTGGAGCTCCCAGTGCAGATGTCCAAGTTCCTGCTGAATGCCTCCACCTACTCCTTCCAGGGCCAAAGTCATTGTGTAGCAGCCTATGAAATGACCTCCAAAAATCCCACCCAGGTGCTCATGCCATGGGATAACTCTCTCCCCAGGCATGGGCTGGATCTATGAGAGTCTTCTCTTCCAGTGTGGCAGAAGTGAGGGGATATCACTTTGCATATTAAATTACAGACTCTGAATTCTGTTTTGCCCTTCCCTTCCTTCTCTTCCTCTCAGCTGCACTGATGGTTGTCTCTGTAGTGAATTGACCTATAAAATCCCAGGAGCATAAAACTGAAGAAGCTACCAGTTTCTGAGAACCCAAGCTCCCAGGTCCCAGCCTTCTGAGAGCTATGTTCTTCTGAGGATCACATGGGGGAGCTCGGACATCTTCAGATGCCACAGTGGTCATAGCTAATGGATCTGTAAGAACCAAAGAATTAGTGGAGTAGTGCCTTGAATGACGACCCACAGAAATTATGAAAAAGAATAAAATGGAGTGCTTGAAGCCTCTGAATTTTGAGGCCATTCACTGCACAAACATGCATAACTAAGGACTGGAGAGATGGCTCTGCAGTTAAGAGTACTGACTGCTCTAACGGAGAACCCAGGTTCAATTCCCAGCACCCACGTGGTGGCTCACAACTCTCTGTAACTCCAAGATCTAACACCCTCCTCATACATTCAGGCAAAACACAAATCCATATAAAATAAGATATATATATATATATATATGTATATGTATATGTATACGTATACATATATATATATCAAAAATAGTTAACCAATATCTAAGCAAAATGCCTAAACTTGCTCCTCCTTTTGCATTGTCTATCTGAGTTGTAAGAACTACCACACACTCACCTATGCTGATGAGGGCTGTCTTAGACAAGCTTTATGTGTGCTTCTCACACCTACTAGAGCTCAGCTGTTTTAACAAAAAAAAAACTTGCTTCATAATTGACACAGTTTAGTAGTCTTCATTTGTTCCCCGTGTGTTCCATCCAGACCTCAAGCTACAGCTTGGTCTTGCTCAATTTCTGCAGGATTCTACCAGCAGCCGTATTCATGACATCATTCTGGGTATCTTTCCATAGATAATAAACCCCTGGGAAGTGTCCAGAATGATAGAATAGGGGGCGGGGGAGAGTCTGGAAATGTTGGAAAATGTTGCCATTGTTTGCAAGTCAACCACATGAATAGGGACAGAGCAAGCCTGGGAGTAAATGACACAGGATCAGACCCTTGCCTTGCTACTGCTATGGCCTTGGCAAGCCATTTCTCTTGGAGGAGACTTTGTTTCCTCTGCAACAGAATTTGAGGCTTAGACTTCAGTGGACAGTGGAGCTATGGGTAAGTATCTTGAGGATAAACTAGGCAGCTTATGGAGGCTCACGTGCCTGTCTATAACACACAATAGTGCTGACTCACAGGTCTTCCCCACCTCAGGAATCTGTACTTTTGAAGCATGTAGTTGCTTGAAGGATATCTAGATATAGAAACCTATGGTTTAAATCTGCAGCAAGGCTGTTCTATTCTGTCATTGCTAAGCAGTACCTAATTAGGTGCCAATTCTATTATGTTATAATGTTATAATATATATGTTATATGATAATATAATATGTTATATTATATATAATATAATGTTATAACATTAATATAATATAAACATACAAACATTTTAAAGAATTATTTTGTATATGTGTGCACTCATGCTTTGTTTAGCTTTCACTTTATTTTCTTTTCAAACCCTGATGGATCTACCTGCACAGTCACTGAGGTAGATTCCCCCCACCTGGAGACTATGACAGTTCCATGGGGTCTGGGTAAGGAGCGGTACAAAGGTTTAAGAATGTCACAGGCAAACAGCCCACTTAGCAATGAACTTCTTAAGCTCATAATACTGCAGGGCATCCACAGGACACCAAGAAATGCAAGATATTGTTCCCAAAAAAGAGACAGATGATGAGGGAAGGGAGGGAGATAAGGGGAGAGGGGGAAGAGGAAAGGGAGAGGCCAAAATGGAGGGAGGAGGAGGGAGGGGAGAGGGAGAGAGAAGGGAAGAGGAGGAGAGAGACAAGTAGAGAGAAAATGAGGGAGAGAATGCCTTTCTTATCTTCCCCCGAATGCCTGTCTCCACACAGTGCCACATCTGATGATCTTCAGGAGAAAGTAAAAGATAGTTTAAAAAAAAAAAAACTTGCTAAAGGCCTTAGCTGAAGGAAAGAAAGCCACGAAGCCCACAGGAAGACTTTGTCCTGTGCTATAGAAACGAGTCCCCCATAAACCTCTCTCCAAATCTTTCAGACCAACACTTTGCCTGCCCACACCCTGGCCTCCTGTCTGTGGTTGCCCTCTGTCCTAGGATCCCTCAGCCCGTCCACCCAGCCCCCAGGCCTCTGTTATCAGGTTCCTATTACTTCTTTTCTTAACTTCTACCATTTGTTTCATAAAAGAAAAGGCTCAGCCTGGGATCTGCCTTTAGTAAAAGGGACATGATGAAGCTGTAGTGATGTCTAATAGATTTTTAAGCCTGAACATCAAGAAAATAAGCACTAAAACCAGACTTGATAGTGGAAGCCTATAAACCCAGCTGCTTGTGACGTGGAAGCAGGAAGGGTACACGTTCAAACCCAGCTTGGGTACATTCAAGACCAGCCTGGGAAGGTGAGTGCCCTGTCTACAAAGGAATAGGAAAAAGAAAGTTGGACAGTGTGACTCAGCACTTGCTTGGCATGGGTTCAATCACCAGTATAGCAGAAGAAAAGAGAGCTGGAGCAAGCTGGGGCTGGGGGTAATAATCTGAGGCAATAAATACTGTAGACAGAGGATTTAAATTCTAGATGTTCAGAAGGGGGAAGATAGCTCTGGCCTAGTGACCAGAAGAATGTCTGTGGAGAGAGGGGAGCTGAGGGATGACAACCTGAGGAAACCGGTTACAGCTGGACAGCAGGGCCCTCCTCTCTTGCAGGAAGAAGGGCTTTTATACAAGGGAAGACCAAACCGAGGAACAACACCAGATGGCTTTCATAAAGGCAAAGAAGAATGAGAGATGATCACAAGTGGGTCAAGGCTAGAAAATTGAAGAATTTGGGGAAATACACATCACTAAAGAATTTGGAGGGCTAGCAAGATGGCTCATTCAGTAAAAGTGACACCCTGAACTCGATCCCCAGGACCCACACGGAAGAGGAGATAACTGACTCTACACATTGCTCTTCCCGGGCTCTACACACATGCTGTGACATAAGTGCACACATACATACACAGAAATAAATGAATAACATAAATATATTTTCAAAAGAATTTAGAGCATGATAGGATAAGAGGGCATTGGGGCATATTGCTTATAATTCTAGCAGTTGGAAGGTTAGAGGCTCGGAGAGCAGGTGTTCGGGTCATCCTCAGGTACAGAACCAGACTGAGGACTACATAAAAAACAGTTGATGAAATAGATACACAAATAGGTACTTATATTAGATGGGAGAGAGAGAGAGAGAGAGAGAGAGAGAGAATGTAGGTGCACAGCACACTACACACATGAACAGTTGTGCACATGTCTCACACACTAAGAAAGAAAAAGGAAAGGAAATGAATTCAGCATCTAGTCTTAGTGGTGAGAATGTCCTCCAAGTATGCGACAGCACGCAGGAAAAGGAATGGGAAATTCTAGTTCAATTTCACAGCAAGGCTGTGATGGCTGAGTGAAGAATTCAATCTGAGAAGCTACAGACAGGAGAAAGCCAATGTTGACACAGATTTGAAACCAGCTGTCTGGGGAGCAGACAGCAATGGAGAGGAGATGGAGGCAGGAGAAACTGAATTTGGAAGGAAGGCAATGAGTACGCTCTGTGCTCCATGGCTGTTCTGAGGAGGTCCCAATGAGGAGACACAGCAGGCAGACAGAGGTGTCAGCTCTGTCAGTAGACAAGAGGAGATGCTTGGGATTTGGCTGTGTGAGCATCTGTAAGTGAATTATATTTACCAGCTATTCCTAGCTGCTTTCTGCCCCAGTTTGATTTATACTAATCCTACAGACTGACCTGGAAAAGAGGCCTATTTTGACAGCCAAAATTTGTTTTTGAGTTTCAGATTCTCACAGTAAGGGGTAGAGATTTTGAGTAATTACAAAGTATAGGAGGGACACCCTGCAAATATCAGAAACAGACACAGCTGCTAGTGGAAATTAGAAGAAAAAGACAGACATGTCTCCCCTTAGAACAATAGAACTGGGAGAAGGGAGGTGACAAGGCATTGTTTTGTATCACTTTCACTTACAGATACATTGTTTTGTATCATTTTCACTTACAGATACATTGTTTTATATCACCCTACATTCAGGTAATCAATGAATGAGAATATGACAGCCATGTGTGGGTACCCAAAAGACTACCAATCAAAGCAAGAGGTTTGTGTGTTTCCTATGAACCCAGAATTGTTGTTTAAAGCCAGCCTAAATACACAATTACACAGGTTCATTTTGAGTTCTCAAGTTAAGATTTGAATCTGTATTGGAACTATTGCTGAGAGAGTGACGGATATGTGGTCAAAATGAGCGGCAGACCCACAGACAAAGCTCCTAATAAAACCTATGAATATACGCTATGGGAGTTTAAATAGAATTCCTGATGGTTTGGGTACCTAGAAATATGCTTTATATTTGTTGAGTAAAAATAAATACTGATGTGGTACAGGCTCATAATTCCAGCTACTCTGGAGGCAGAGACAGGAGGATTACAAATTTGAGGCCTTGTCTGGGCCATGGAATGAGTCCCCATCCCAATGTAAGTATAAAGAGGTGTGGGGACATAGCTCAGCGGTGTAGCAAATGCCAAGCGTGCATATACCCCAGAACCAAAGTCAATCCCAGTATCAAAATGTAAGGAAAGAAAAAATATGTATTTCTATTACCTAGGTATTTATTAGTAGGAGATTGTAGATGCTGACACGGGCAGCTGGTGTGGTTAGTTTAGGAGAATAGTCATGGTTTTTAGGATCCTTAGTCTCTTATGCTTCCCTAGTGACCCTGGGAATCCAAGTCGGGCTCTTTCCTCTGTTATTTGTCTGTCCTCTGGTCCCCACCAAGCCCCACTCTATGTCTCTACAGATCCCTTTTTGCTTAGCATCCTGCTTTTTCTCAAACCTTATCTCACACTCAGAATGTGTTTTCTTTCCTAAGTAGATAAGGTTGTTCTTTGCCAAGATCTGCTCAGCTGGGCTTGTGAGCCTTCTGGGCTATTAACTGCTAACAGTTCCCAGCTGTGTCCCTCATTGAACACTATACTGGCCACAGGGAACTGCCTAACCCAAGATGACGCTCTGAGGGTGTGGCCCAGTATTTCTTTTTTAACATTCCTAAAAGCCTGTTATGGGTAATTCAACACTTCAAGATTAAAAAGAAATTAAAAAAAATTACCAGTATCAGGAATCAAGGTGGGGCATTACTAAAAATCTTATATAACATAAACAATAAATAGGGAAACTTAAATGGAACGAGAAAAGTTCTTGAAAGGCATAAATGACCACAAAGATGAAAACATACTGAAAAGGCTAAAAAGATGGTTAGAGGGTGAAACTTGTAATTAAAAATATTTTAACAAGGCTGGGGATGTAGGTCAGAGAGAAGATACTTACCCAGCAAGCTTGAGGTACTCGTTCAAGAGCTTCCTGGCCACTTAAACACTAAAGATAGAAATAGTAACAGCTTCACAAAAACTCATTCAGAAAACAGGTGTTGATCAAATACTCCCCAATTCATTTTCTTTTATTTTACTTGAGATGGTGTCTTACTGCATTACTCTGGATGGCCTTGAATTCAGGAAAGTATAAGAAATGTGCTAATAATGAAGGAGAAGAGGCAAAACAGATGCCATAAAAAGGTACCAGAGGCAAAGTCTGAAGTGGTCCACACAGTAATGGAAGCTTCAAGTGTCCAAGCCAGCTAACTGTAGAACGGAGATGACAGAGGACAGGTGGGGGTCTGTGAGAGGAGAGAAGCCTCTCCCATAGGTTGTTGTCTGGGCACCACACTCATTTTACAGAATGCATGCACATGCCACTCTCCCAAGCAAATTAATAAACATGTGCTGTTAAGACGGCACAGAGGAAAAGATGGAAGATTTAAAAAAAGAAAGTGGAGGAGGAAGAGGAGGAGGAGGAAGAGGAGGAGGAGAAGGAAGAGGAGGAAGAAGAGGAGGAGAAAAAATAGAACTTCCCATGTTTATGATACCATACCAGAAGGTTTAACATATATGCATTTGAAGTTGCAGAAAGAGAAGGGATTAAAAGTGTAATAATTTTTTAAAAAATTTTATGCAAAAGTGTCCTTGTTTGGTAAAATCTATTTATAGATACTCACCAAATGTAAGACCAATAAGTATTAAGCAAATCCCACTCATTTTTCAATAAAACAGATACTAAGAAAAATATTAAAGGATACCAAATAAATGATGTTTTGCACACAGAAGGACAGTAATGTAAATAGATATGATCATCTGTGGTGTTTTGAATGAAAATACCGGCATAGGCTCATATATTTGACGGCTTGGCCCCAAGTTAGTGGAACTGTTTGGAAAGGATTAGAAGGTGTGGGCTTGTTGAAGGAAGTATTTCACTGGGGGATGGGCTTTGAGGTTTCAAAAACCTATACCCATTCCCAGACTCCCTCTTTCTGTCTTTCTCTCTGTCTCTCTCTGTCTCTCTGTCTCTCTCTGTCTCTCTGTCTCTCTCTGTCTCTCTCTGCTCTCTCTGTGTGTCTTTCTCTCTATCTCTCTCTCTGTGTTTCTCTTTCTCTGTCTGTCTGTCTCTGTCTGTCTGTCTATCTCTCTGTCTCTCTGTCTCTCTCTCTCTCTCTCTCTCTCTCTCTCTCTCTCTCTCTCTCTCTGCCTCCTACTTGCCAATAAGGATGCAAGCTCTCAGCTGTTCCCCAGGAACTATTCACTTTTTTTTCTCTAAAATATGGTCTCACTGACATGGAGCCCTCCAAAAGACTAAGCTGGCTATCCAGAGGACCTGAGAGATGCACCTACCTCCACCTCCCCACTGTTGACTAAAACCTGTGCCACCACGTGAAGCTGCTGAACATGGGCTCTGAGGGTCACACTTGGGTCCTTTTGCTGTGCATCAAGGGCTTTATGACCAAGTCATCTCCCAGGCCCATGAAACACATCCTTAGAATGCAGAACAAAACAGTAAAAACTCATTAGTTCAGGGGGCTAGGGAAATGGCTTGGACTGTAAAGTGCTCTGGCAAAGTTTAAAGGCCAAGTATGATGAGCACATGCCTATAACCTCAGGGTTAGGGAGACACGATAGGAGAGTCCCACGAGCTCACTGGTCAGTTTAGCCAATTGATGAGCTCCATGTTCACTGATAGACTCTGTCTTACAAAATAATGAAAACAAAACAATACATGAAGATTGATAGAGTAAGACACCTAAACTTGACCCTGGCCTCTAATGTATTCACAAAGTACACCTGCACCCACACACATAAGAACACACACAAAGAGAACAAAAATAAGAAATCAGTGGCTCAAAATTCTATACCCATCAAAAATATACTGCAAGGATGAGAATTAAATTAAAGGCTATTTGTTGGTTGGTTGGTTGGTTGTTTTTCCTGGACAGGGATTTTCTGTGTAACAGCACTGAGTGTCCTGGAACTTGCTCTTTAGATCAGGCTGGCCTCAAATTCACAGAGAACCACCTGCCTCTGTCTCCTGAGGGCTAGAATTAAAATTATGCACCATCATGCCTGGCAAGATATTTTATTTTAAACATTTAAAATGTTATTTTAAAATATGAAAACCTTATGGAAAATAAAATATATATAAGGCATGTAAATAATAAAAATACTTTTAAAAGAAGTTAGAGAAAACCTAAGTAAATAGAAAGATATGTTTGTGATTGAAAAACTTCATATTGAAGTCACTCTCCCACAAATTGATCCATAGATCTGTAAAACACAGACAAACATAATCACAATTAGAGCTACAGTGACATTTTTTGAAGAAATAGAAGATAGAGTTAGATGGCTATCTTGGTTGTTGTGGTGATGTGCCCAGGGAGTGGCACAACTTGCAGGTGTCACCTTTTTAGAGTAGCTGTGGCCTTGTTGGAGTAGCTGTATCACTGTGGGGTTGGGCTTTAAGACCCTCATCCTAGCAGCCTGGAAGCCAGTTTTCTCTTAGCAGCCTTCAGATGAAGATGTAGAACTCTCAGCTCCCACTGCACCATGCCTACCTGGGTGCTGCCATGCTTCTGCCTTGATGATGATGGACTGAACCTCTGAACCTGTAAGCCAGCCCCAATTAAAAGTTGTTCTTATCAGAGTTGCTTTGGTCATAGTGTCTCTTCATACCAATGAAACCTTAACTAAGACAGTTGTCAAAATGATACACTTGGGAAGAAGTAACCCCTTTGTAAAGAATTGCCCCATCAATTGCCCTGTGGGCATATCTGTGGAGCATTTTCTTGATTGCCAATTGATGTAAGTGGCCCAGCCCCACGCTGTAGTCTGTACTGTCTGTAGGCCTAGGATATATAAAACAGAAAGTTGAGTGTAAGCCAGAGTGCAAGCCAGTAAACAGCATTCCTTCGTGGTTCCTGCCTTGAGTTCCTGCCCTGAGCTCCTGCCTTGGTTTCCCTCAATGAGTGACTGTAACCTGTGAGCTGTAGTAAACTCTCCCCCAACTAAATTGCTCTTGGTCTTGGTGTTTATCCCAGTAAGAGGAATACAGGTATATAGGAACAGTGAGTAAAATGTACATAGGAAAAAAAATGAAGCTCCCAGAGTAGCCAAAACTTTTTCTGTCTTATAATTATAGCAATTGTTGAAGACAAATGGTGCACTAAAGTGCCCAAGTATACTGTATTTGTCTATGTATCTTTTCAATCTAATAATGGCTAAAAATCCCTTCCAGTGCCTTTTTTGTGGTGGGGAAAGTTGAAACACAGACTCATATAGCCTAGGCTGATCTTGAATTTGTTACACATTGAAGACTAGTCTGAATACCTGACTAGCCTGACCTACCTTGCCCAGCTTAGGCCAAGCACAGGCAAGAGTTATTCCCTGTGTAGAGCAGGCTTTTTCCGAGCATGTGGCAATCTTGATGGCTCTGCTACTTGAGTGCTAGGGATACAGACTTGCACCACCCCACCACGCCATAAATATTCTAAGTTGTATGTCATGTATATTACAACCAAGTCTTCTATTGCCTTTTGATTTTGTTGATGTCTTTGGCAAACAGAAGTTTGTATCCTTACAGATGTATTTCTATTTTTATTCCTGCATGCGCGCAGGAATATGTATATGCAGGTACTCAAGAAGGCCAGAGGCATTAGATCCCCTAGAGCTGGAGTTACAGGCAGTCATGAGCCACCTGAAATGGGTGTTGGAACCAAACTTAGGTCTTCTTGGAGAACAGCAAACCCTTGTAACTGCTGAGCCATTTTCTGGCCTAGCTTTTATCTTTGCTGAAATTCAACTTATTATTTTTTTCTCCCTTACAGTAGTGTCTTCTTCAAACACACTCAGAGAGACAGAGAGAGACAGAGAGGGGGGGGAAGGGAGAGAGGAAGGGAGGAAAAACGGAGGGGGGGAGGGAGGGAGGGAGGGAGGGAGGGGAGGGAGGGAGGGAGGGAGGAAGAGAGAGACTCCCATAAAAATATTCACTATATAGTCAAGGATGGCCTTGAACCTCTGATCCTCCTGACTCCTTCTCCCAGGTGCTAGGATTACAGGCTTGTAATCACATATGGTTTTATTCAAGCTGGAGACAGAACCAGGGTTTTGTGACTGCTAGGCAAGCACTCTAGCAACTAAGCCATATACCAACCAGTTTAGGTATTTTCAAGTTAATTTTTTTCATGGTGTGAGGAAGGTTCCGCTCATTTTCATCCACAGAACTGTCAGGTATTCTGGTACCATTTATTGACAAGATTGTTCTTTCTTCTTTAATTTGTGTTAGCATTCATATCAAATATCAGCAATCGGTGCACATATAGGACATTTATGGACTATGTTGCTCAGTACTTTGATCCTGTATTATTGGCAGTCACACTTACTACCATTCTGATTACTTCATGATAGTGTAAGTCTTCTAATGCTGAAACTTCTGTTTCAAAATTGTTTGGCTTAATTTCTGTGTCAACCAAAATCATTCAGGCTATTCCTCCAGGCCCCTTTCCCTTACAATTAAAAAATTCCTAGATGTCATAGTTATATGCATACACAAATTCTAACATGCAGGGGGGAAAAGGTAGACTTCATACAGACTTCAGGGAAAATAATGTGGTGCATTCTCCATGAGTAGCGTTACTGATCTCATGTGAAGCACATGAACCTTTAACTGCAGACTGCTCATATCCAGAGGCTTAAAAGTCTAAAAGCCCCCTCACTGAAGAATGAGGAAACGGATGGCCCAAGAACAAAAATGCTGTTCAGTAATAACCACTGTGGTGTTTATTCTTGATGGGACTTAGAATCTTCATAGAAATAAATCTTTCATGAGGGATTATCTACATGAATTACAGTATCCACCCTAAAGGTCCCATTCCATGGACCGGGGCACTGGACTGTGTAAAAAAGAGAAAGCCAACTGGGCAGGAGCCTTCATCACTCTCTGCTTCCTGAGTATGCAGGCAATCTGGCCAGCTTCTTCCGGCTCCTGTCACACTTGATGCTATAGAGGGCTGGACCCCCAGGAACTGTGAGCCAAGCAGACCTTTACTTTCTAAAGTTGCTCCTATCTGATATCTTGTCACAACAATGAGTAACTATTCTACCAGCATTACTCTCTCCAACCACCAATGGGAAAACAGATTCCATTCCCCCATCCCTCAGACACAGATGGAGTGCTTTGGTTAGGGTGTCTTCGGGGCTAACCTGGACCCTGATCTAGTTAATAAATTGGATAATTCTGTCTCTCATACCAAGGTGACGTCACAGGCTCTGGCAATGAGTTAACCTCCACATCTACTTAGAAATAATAAGAATTAGTGAAGCTAGCATTCCTGCACCAAATGCTGTGAGCTGTAATCTTAGCACTTAGTACTTAAATAGTAGAGCTAAGAACATTGCCATGAGTTCAAGACCAGCATGGTCTTCATATCAAGTGATTCTTGGTTTCCCTTGACCTAAACAAAGACTCTGTCTCAAAACAAACATGAAAAAGTAAAGCACAAAGAACTGGAAAAGATAAATCTATTGTGAATCATTATGGGAAATGGTGTTAAAAGCATAATCAGGAGTAATATACCTTTATCTCAAGATAGATGGTCCAGGACAGAAGCAGGCACACCCACTGAGGATGCCGCTGAACCTGAGCACTAGCCAATGTGGCCAATCTAGACAGGTAGGAACAGTGGAGTAGGGACTATGCATCCCAGGATGCATTGTGGGGGGGGGAAGCATAATGGAGTGCTCTGGTGAGGAGTGGGGACCATGAGTTCCAGATGGAAGGAGAAGTCACTAGACATCTTAAGATAGCCTAGGAGCAACACTGTGGCACAGTGAATGACGAGCAAGCTTAGCTACCGACTAACCCACACTGAGCTGAGCACTGGTCACACTGTTGTCACAGTACTCTTCTGACACCCGTCTGGATGCTTTAAGTTATGCACAGTCTAAAACTTCCTAAAATGTTCATTTAACTGCAGAAACCAATCCTTAGGAGACTATCAAAATCATAGATTTTTATGTAAAGATATTCACAGCAGTAGTGTTACTAATATTGAAACATTAGTAGTCTTACTGACTAATAAAAAGGCATCAGTTAAATCTATGTGATAGACTTATATGCTATTTTTAGTTGTATGGTAGAAAACTATTGATTATGTGGGGGATTATTCACAATGTAATGGTAAGTTAAAAAAACAACAAAGCAATGAAAAACATGTTGTACGTGATGTTTGATCTTGGCTGTCAAGGCAACTGGATGAGGAAACGGCTTGGGAGGTTTAGGAAGCACGCTCTGGGTGGGCCTAGCTTCGAGAAATCTTCCTGAGAAGAGAAGATTAACTAAAGAAGAAAAGCTTCCCTGAGTGCAGGCAGTACCATCTCCTAGGCTGGGGACCCACATGAAGTGGAGGACAGAAAGAAGCCCCAAATCACAGGGCTCGCCATCTCTCTGCTTCCTGGCTGCATCAATGAGCAGCTTTGCCAACCATGCCCCCCCCCCCACCATCGTGAACTAAAATTGGGAGGCAGGAGCAGAACACATCTTTCCTCCCTTAACGTCTAGAAAGAGTGACTCACACCATGCATATATGGTCAGGAGCAATGACCATACATGTGTAGACAACAGGAATGACAAAACACGAGCCAAACACTGTCATTGTGATGAGCGGATGATACTGGGTCTTAGGTTTTCTCATTGAGATCTAAATCAACAGTTCTCAACCTGTGGGTCACAACCCCTTTGGGGATTGTATATTAGATACCTGTATATCAAAAGATTACATTATGATTCATAACAGTAGCAAAATTAGAGTTATGAAATAGTAACA
>NW_021619961.1:313923-324788 GCF_004785775.1 Grammomys surdaster
TTTGTTACGTAAGCAAGTGAGCAGACAAGGAAGGTGGGCATTTTGTTACTCAGACCACATGGACCACATGGGACACTTTGCAGAACTGGGTGGCCTTTCACACCTCTGCTGCAGAGAACTCGAAGTAAAATTGTCTGTACCTGAAACCCGTGCTCCACACATGGGCTCCTGTTCGTCTGGGAAGGGAGCATCATTCGGGTGAGGTAAAGACTTACTGGAATGTTGACAGTTGCCTTCTCTAACCCTCTGTTACAGATAGCGTGCTGTGTGAAGAGAGCGGTGCAGTGGGGTGACCTCATCCTTAGTAGAATTCCCTGAAGCCTGCACAGTCACTGTTTAATTCCCAGCCAAGGCAGTATCACCCCTCCCAGCACTGAGCTTCAGATGGGACCCACTGGGATGCTGCCATCCCAGAAAACATCATGTTCCAGCTTCACATACTTTCTGCATGTGTGATACAAGGGTCTCCCCAAAAGGGTGGAGTCTTAGCTAAAAGGGGCCCTTTATTCCCAGCCCTTAAGGGGTTCACCATCTTGATCTTGTCGGGTGGTTTCCGAGAAGCTACATTTAATAAGCTGAGTCTGTCTTTACTCAGACGTTGGCCTCTCTGAGTTTAGATGACTAAACTCTTGTGATTTCTTACTCCCCTCTGGTTTGATGGGTGGTGTTTCTGCCAGAAGGAGGTAAGTCAGTCCAAAAGGTTCTCTCTCACCATCAGGAATCCTGTCTGTTGTCCAAATGCCTGATGAGAAAAGTTTTGGGGTCAGACACTGGGAGGTTGGAAAGCATCTTGGAGACCTTCTTTCGTTAGAGTCTTAAATGCATGCAAACAGTGACTGGGCAGATGAGTGTGCCAACGGATAAGATGAGTTCATATCAGACCTGATGCTGCACCCACAGGGCTCACAGTGGAGCAATTTACAATCCATGTTGGCTAGACCAACCCCCCCCCCCACGCACACACATATGTGAACTAAAGAGACTGTAGTGCATCAAGGAAGTGCATCTACATTGGGAATCAAGAGACCTAGGTTTTTAGATACTTGCATGCATCATATGACTTTGTGTTAAGGTTAATCTCTTGGAATCTCATGTCTTTGTCTGTAAAATGGATAGTTTCCATAAGACTTCTGTTCTCTAAAATCCACAGAGTTCCTCATCTTCTTGTGAGATTTCCACAGTGCCTGGCATGCTGTGAAATCCAAGGGGGAGGGGGAGCCTGGAACACTTTGCAGCTATGTATGGGGCATTCCTTCTGAGCATGCCTCAGAAGTGCACATAGGAGGAGACTTCCAAAGGTGAAGGTGAAGCCTCAGCGTCTCTGCTTGTCCCCACTGAGTTTATGTCAAGGAACACACACACACACACACACACACACACACACACAGAGAGAGAGAGAGAGAGAGAGAGAGAGAGAGAGAGAGAGAGAGGATATTTTTGCTTCATTTCTGTGTGTTTATGGGGGACTTTCCTGCTATTAGAGGGAGGAAAAATAAATGACTACTCATGAACATCTACTCCAGCCCAAGATTCACTCTCATCTCCAAGACTCCCACTCCCACTGTCTCATCTTATCCTCCTGGCAAATGTTACTCTAAGCAAAGCCAATGTAGACACCCTGGCACTGAAAAGCTGGCCATGGCTACCTCTTACCCCATACAGACTTGTTTCTATCTGCTTTGGTACATTCTAGTCTCCAAACTGCAAAAGTGGTGCCTGTGCTCTGAATTTGGGTATAATGCCACCTCAGTCCTCAGAAATTTTTCTTGTTTTCTCCCCCAGGTCACCACATGAATGTTCTTCCTTCAGGTCTCAGTCCAAATGTCAAGGCGGGTTATCTGCTGTGGTGGTTTGAATAGGAATGGCCCTCATAGACTCATGGGTTCAAATGCTTGGTCAGTAGGGAGAGGCTCTATTAAGTGTGGCTTTTTTGGAAGAAGTGTGGCCTTGTTGGAGGAAGTGCGTCACTGTAGAGCCGGGCTTTGAGGTCTTAGATGCTCAAGCTAGGCCTAGTGTGGCATCCACTTTGGCCTGTGGATAAAGATGTAGAACTCTCAGCTCTTTCTCCAGCACTAGGTCTGCCCGCATGCCACCATGCTTCCCACCATGATGATAATGGACTGAATCTCTGAAACTGTAAGACAGCCCCGATTAAACATTTTCCTTTATAAGAGTTACCATGGTCAAGGTGTCTCTTCATGGCAATAGAAACCCTAACTAAGACCCCTGCTCTATCTAAAGTGGTCCCAAGCTCACCTGTCATGATCACGTGTTTTGACTATATGAGCCATTGGGATGGTCCTTCCTAGTAGAAATCATCCTTTATATTCATCTACTTGTTAGTCTCTGTATCACCCATTTCCATGTGATTCTGGTGAGAGTTATGCCATGTCTAGTCTTATTTACAATACTAGTCTCAGAGCACAGAACTGCACCCAAGTGGAGAGGCAGAATAAATAGTTGATGGATAAAAAAGTGGTTGTACAAGTTTCCATGTGTCAAAACCGCTCAGTTCTCTTCTTTCCCCTGAACCACCCAGCCTGAGAAGAGACCTGTCAGTGTACCTCTCAGAGAAGAGAATACCAAGTCCAGGCTTCCAGACAGAAAGAAGCAGTTGGTCCAGTTCTAATTCAAACTCTAGCACTCAGCAACTTGCCAAAATTACTCAAGGTTAGATTTAGACACCAGTCTCAAGCCCATCTAGCGTACAGACTGTTAACAAACATGCAACATGAGAAAACTGCATCTGTTCACAACCTGCACAGAACTCAGCATATGAATGAGACAGAGAAGATTCCAGAACTTGATCTCCGAGTCTGTTCTTCCCATCTGACATTGTCTCTGGGACAATTCTGTAAAAACATAGTTTGAAGACCACTGAGCAGCCCAATTACCCATCTCGTTCAAGAGCTGTTCTGTCAGGGGAGCCTGTTCTGTTATTGAGATAGTTACTAGAAAATTCAGCTGCTTCTTAGATTGAGTATCCATTTCACAAAAGCAAAAGCCACTCCAGTTCAGTGCTATACCATCAGTTAAAAGACAGAGAGCAGTAAGTAAGGGCCTTTATCCTCAACAAGACATGTGCAGACTCCAGGGCCAGCTACAAGTGATCCTTATAGCCCTGAATATCTGTCCTGTAAGCTGGGAGGGCTGACAGTACATTGAAGAGCCATCATAAGGATAGTGACAAATACTATTACAGGGGACTGCACTATTTTTCTTTTCTTAGATTTATTATCTTTATGTATTTATGTGTCTCTGTGAGTTGATGGACTCTACAGATCTACAATAGCCTGCGGAGGCCCGAGTAGGGCAGTTGGGTCTCCTAGAACTGGCATTACAGGAGTTGTGAGCCACCATGGAATTCAGGCTCTCTGCAAGAAGGGTAAGTTCTCTTAAACACTGAGCGAGCTCTCTAGCCTATATCTAGACTTTAAATACGATTAGCATGTACCACCAAAATATTAGTTTAGAAAACATGTAATGCCCATTTATGTCTCCACATGCCTTGAAACTTTGAAATTCTTCTTGGCCAAGCAAACTGGATGCATTCAGGTTGTCTTCAGTCTCACAGAGCAGTAACCTCGGATGGAAGCATGGTAGCTATGCATTGTTGTCTTCAGTCTCACAGAGCAGTAACCTCGGATGGAAGCATGGTAGCTATGCATTGTTGTCTTCAGTCTCACAGAGCAGTAACCTCGGATGGAAGCATGGTAGCTATGCATTGTTTCCCAGCTACATTCTGGACCTACTGTAGCCAAATCTGCATTCAACAGAAGCCTCAGACCCTGTATATGTTCATGAAGGGTTGAAAGATACTTCATACGGTTCAGTTTTCATTGTTTTCATTTGTGAGGTAAGAGAATCATTCACTCTGCCTACATCACTAGGGTTCACTAGAAAGCTGACTGGGATATTGTTATTAAAAGCACCTAAGAGCAAACACACACCGAGTTCCCCAATCTACCAGATTCTGTAGAACTGACAGGCCTACAAACAAAAAGCACTGCTCACTGTCTTCTGTGAATGGGGCTTCCATTATTAAGTGATCGAACCTTCAAGCTTTGTAAACCAATATCTTCTCTGTGCACTTCAGAGATTCAGTTACCATAGTTCTTGTCTCAGAAGATACACACATCCTTGAGCTTCCCAGTCTCTGTGTGGTCATCTTTCAGACTTCAATCTGACCTATAGTTATTAGCTCTGCTTTACTTTATGGAGTGCTTTTAGCTGGCCCCATGATTTAGTGGATTTAAACACATCATTATTGCCATTATTTCATAGTTCATGAGCCTAAAATAATATATGACACATTTTTAAATGCATCTTAGGACTTATTTTTATGTTTTATTATCTAGGAATTAATAAAAATCTACTTGTTAAATTTTGCCTCCTGGGATATCAAAGCAGTCTTGGTTCAAACTAGCAGTTGGGTGGTCAGAACAAAATTTAAGGGGGTACACTCTGAGGTATCCCAGGGAAGTTGAAGCCAGATACCCCAGGAGGACAGGAAATGCTATGTATCCACAGAGCCAGGACCCTCTTAGGTGGCCCAACACAAAAACAAATGACCCAATGGCTCAAGGCCCCCAGCTGACCTCACAAAGCTGACAAATGTAGGCACAATTATAAAATACTCCTAAATGTCTTCAGAGAGTCTGTTGTGATTCACATGTTATTCAGGAAATATGAGAGAAATGGGAGAGTCAGGAGGTAGCCTTGGAACGGAGAATTACAGGGAGCAGTGGCTAGGATTCACCCAGTCACCAGCACACCATTCCTCCGGGTACCTAGACAGGACCCATTAGCTATTTGGTCTTCTCTTTGCTGAAGAGAAGGAGTTGCTGATGGATGTGTAGTGATCCCACTAGTGAGCACCAACACAGCCATTTCCTTCATTCTCTGTGGATCCCAGTGTCTAATATCAGACTCCTCCACCCTCACTGTGATCAGTAGCTTCTGAGGATGAGAGAGGATGAGAGGGGCTGGGAGAGAAGGTGAGTACTGGGACCATGAATACAAGCACTGGTTGGACATGTAGACATTGGCCTAGCTCCCATGGGTCCCCACAATAAGAAAGATGATGCTTATCAAATTAAAGTTGGTAGCAAACCCAGAGGCAATAGAAACACCTAGGCAAGAGGGCATGGCCGGGTGATGTGGCTAAGACTGTCCCGAACCTCAGAGCTGTTCTTACTTGGTCTTCCTTCCTTCCTGAGATACATTAGGATGGCTTTTCTAAGGCAGAAAGCATCCTTGCCCTGAAAGGACAGGCTTGGGGAAGCAGGCGCACATGGCAGGGAAGCCTGCATCCCTGTGTTGAAAAGAAAAGGTTCAATTTAGAATCTGAAGGGGTGGTGGAACTGTTTAGACTGTGAATTTTCCAAGAAAAGGTTTATCTGAACTGTACTGAGGAAAAGAGGGCTTCTGCCACAATTGTTCAAGTCTGTCTATTGTAGCCATTTTAGTTTTAAGTGTCAGAGAAATCTCAAAGTGATAATCTACTTAGATGTGTGTACAGGTCTGAGAGCCTTTTAGTCTCTTTGTATGAATTGACTTAACTTTTCCAGTTATCAGGCACAGCGAGGGGGTGGATCTTACTGAGACTGGCAGGTGAAATCAACATGTTATGATTGTCTTTCTAAGGACAAAGTTCCTGCATACATAATTTAAAGGATGCAGCTTTCTGTCCTAAGCACTCATAACTATAATTTAATAGAAATACCAATACAAACCTTCCAGGTCTACATTGTGAAGTCCAGGCCTACTTGAGCTACAGTGTGAGCTCCTGTTTCAGAAAATAAACAAAAATTTTTTTCAATATATATTTTTAAGTCAGATCTCCACAAAAAATGTTCCAACTGCAAGTCAAGAGATTAAATCAGAAGGTGGGTAACACGTCTATGACTAACTAGTGCTTTGGTTTTCTAGTGCATGGCATTCCTTAGCTTCTAAAAAGTTTTGTTACTTAAAAAAATAACCTAGCTTCTTCATAGGAAGAGATTCATTTCTGGTACTATAAGTCTGGACAAGAACTTACGACCAGAGGGATCCTAGGTCCTATGAGAAAATCTACTGCTATTATTTTACTGAACGGACATAGTATCAAACTACTCTGTGAACTGACCTCTCCGCTCCTGGATTAGTACAGCCATCAAATCTCTTCAGAAAAAAAACTTCTTTGTGCAATGGATGGCGTTTAACACAGACTCACAAGTAGGCAAGGTACAGAGAATAAGTGTCCATGGGGCACTCAGCCATAAGTGGGGGTTTGGATCAACAGTGGAATGCTTTCCTAAAAATATACATGGTAACTTACTACACTATTTTGATATAATATAGTTTCTCAAATTTCAGCGAGAAATATTTGTGCCAGACTATTAGCATTTGGGTAACATCAGCTCAGAAATGGTGGCTTCTATGAAACCATTCGAATGCTTGAAAATGTGTGAAACATTATGTCCTCTTGGGGACTTAAAGCCATAGTAATTTGATAGAATAATGAAATAGTTCCTAGACTTTTGGGGGCACATGAAGAAGAAGGAGCAGTTGAAGTGGATGATAGTGTACATGAGGCAGGAGTCAGTCCACAGTTCATCTCCTAACCATCCCGGGGTTCAGTGAGATTGTCTGGATGCTCCAGACAGTATCCCAGTACCTGAATCAACCGACCTCTGTTTATCACTCATTTGGACTACTGTTTCTTGGGTGTGGGAAACAAAGGCAGATGCTATTTAATGACCAACATTCTTGGACTCACTCCAGAGTCTTTGTCCCCTGCCCGCTGTCCTCCAAGGCAGCCATCTCTCTCTACTAGCTATGGTGTTTGTTTTGTATAGTTTGAAAAGAATGGACTCAGTTCAGTGACAAAAATTACACATTTTATGCATAGTTAGAGCGTTAATCTTACAGTGACAACTGAAATAGAAGGCTCCAAGAGAAAGGGAGGTGGCAAGGCCCCACACGGACAGAGGATGTGTATCAGAGGAGGCAGGGAAGTTTCTAGAATATCATGAACTGGTGACAGCTTTTCAAAACACTTCATAGCAATCTTAACATTTAACATTAAGTCAAACTGACTCTTTCTATCAAATGGGGGAGTGAGAATCAATAGCTAAGTCTTGAAGCTTTTTGGCATAGGCTTTTTTAATTAGACTATTCCAATAGGTGAGGTGGGAGCTAGAATTTGCCTGCTATACTTGTGAGTTGGTGTCCTAGAATTCTAAGACATAAACGATCACTTCCCTCAGAGGTTTGCTATCAATACTACCCAAATGCAGAAGAAAAGAGAGACTGAAGAGTTCATAGAGTCAGCCTGGCAGGAATCAACTGATCCCCAAACAGTCAGTGCCATATGGATTCAGTTCAAATAATGTGTGCTCAGGAAACCGCATGTTGGTGCACATATTGGTGATGGGGAGTTAGGTATATGGATCTAATTTCAAAACTAGAAAATTCAGGAGAACCATTCATTCTGCACTCAAAGGAGAGTTTCATCACTCAGAGAACAGAACTCTGAGGTCTAAATGAAGCAGATTCCACAGTGCATCATGCTCCTGCAATGTCACACACTTTGCCTTTCCTGGGATGCTAGGGAAATAGTTGAATGCTAAGAACATGTGATTGGCTCTATCCATGGGGGATTACATAACAGAAGACCAGCCATTAATGAAAAAGAGAAATAGAGGAACTTCAGGATCTCAGGACATCCATATGCCAATCTAAGGAAAAGTTTCTTCTACTAGATAGATCCCATCAACAAATCAACATGCTGTCATCCCATCTTAAAAACCAAATAAAAGTTTATTATGTGATTGGTACACACCATACACATATTTCCAAATGTGGTTCAGAAACATCACATTCTAGCCCCCAAAATTTGCACAATTCTTATGTGTCAATTAAGAATAAAATATTTCAAAAAAATGAAAAGATTTTTAAACCTAAGTGTGGTGACACATTCAAAAGGCAGAGGCAAGCGGATCTCTGTGGGTTCAAGACCAGCCTGGTTTACATAGTGAGTGCAGGCAAGCCAGGGCTGCACAGTGAAACCCTGAAGCCCCACCACTTAAAAAAAAAATCTTCATGGTTATCTTTGCATTGAGTTTCTCTGTAGAACTTTCTAGAAAAGCCAGCACTGCTGCAGTTGCCTCAGCTCCCACAAGGCAGTGCTGGTATCTGCATACGCATCTTGTTCAAGGTTGCAAGTAATTTCAACATTGTAAAATTCAGCGATGGTTCCTGAATTAGTCAACAGCTCAACCCCAGGCTCGGCATCAACCGTCACAGTTGATCTGTAATGAAGAGAGTGACACCCACGTCATCTGTGGCACTTCCACATGCTTCCCTCTGAGCTGGCTCCCACTCTGTCTTTGCTTCCCTACGCTATGGTTCCCAAAGCCACGGGGACTGTCTTGGAAAGTGACCCACATCATTTGACCCCTGTTAAAAGTGCCCCATGCTATCTTACTCTAAATAAAGTTTGTCTTTATTAGGGCCTATAAGCCCTCTATGGTAGTGCCTTCATTAACCCATACGGTTCCAATCCAGCCTATGTCTGTCCATCATGCCACACCAGGACCCCTCCTCATATTTCTCACAGGACCTTTACACCTGCTCGCACCTCTACCTAGAGAGTGCTACCACACATGACTCTTCTCCCTCAATTGTTTTTAGGTCCTTGCTGAGATGTCACCTGATCCTAACGCTTTCGAACTACCTTCCAGAGACAGTTTATACACTGACAAACATGGGAAGCTGCTGCCACCTGTAACATTGCTCTCCCTGAACTTAGGCCAACTTTCCACTCCAGATGTGCCTGATTGAATTTTTTCATGTGTCCCCTCCAATGGGAATGGAAGCTCCTCAAAAGGGAGATCTTCATTGATATCCCCAGTGTCTAGAACGCTGCCTGAAATGTACTCAAAACAGTTTTAAAATAAATGAACAGCTAGAAATCACTAGGAATGCTTATCCATTCCAACCGTAAATGCGAGCTTGGAGAGTGAAGGCAAATGTCTCCAGTGATTGTGACCTGAAGGGGAAGTTTTTCTTGGCCATCCACATAAGCATTTTGCACTTACAGTATATGACTGTGGAATCTTATGTCATGGACCATCAACCACAGGAAAAATTAAAATAAATCTCTGGCCACAAGGAAACAGAAAGCAACAATTAAGGTCTAGATACATGATTAGACAATTAGTCACCACTGGCTTTTGCCAGAGTAACTGAAAGCACAGCCTGGGAGGGAGACAGAACGAGGTTGGAGCCACTGCTGTGGGCTATCTTTCTCTGAAACATGGGGGTATTTATTCTCCATTTCTCTGAGGACAGTGCTCTGTAAAATTCAGCTAAATCCCCTAGCATGGCAAGAATTCCATGACATAATATCCCTATCACACAGTTCCTGGTACAAAACAAAAATTTAATATACACTGGCTTTGCTAGTTTTTAATATACTGCTCAACCACCACTCTGTCACTTTCAGGCTATTTTAAAATAACACAACTGGTCTCATACATCTCTCTAATGCAGAGAGAGTGCTCAGGAATTTTTGTGTTTGTTTTTACTCTGATATATTTTCACAGAAACCTACATGTAACACTATAAAAGAATTCCTTTAGTCAAGACAGTAAGGACCACGTAAAGCCATGAGAGCTGTCGAGATGGCTCAGCAGTAAGGTTCTTGCCATGTAAGTACAAGGGCTGGATATCCTCGAATCACATCAAGATGGACAGGTACCATGTGTCTGAAATGCTGGTGCACACCCTATGAGATGGGAGACACAGAGGGGAGAATCTCAAGAAGCTAGTGGGCAGGTAGCTTAGTACGTGAGGCAGAGAACAAAGACCCTGTCTCAGAGATGGTGAGATTTGACCTCTGACCTCCACATTCACTTATTCACCCGGCCAGTATACAAAAATGATATAAAACATTACTAAGAACATGGAAGCACATATTTCAGCTGTCTATTCAAAGAACTACACATATCTGCTTGAATTCTTCCTACTTACAGCCTGAGAATGTGAAGTCAGGGGCAAGCCTTCTCTGTGAGGATACAGCAATATTTCTCTTTCTTTGCAGCTCAAACAGGTATCTTCTGCTCAAAGGTCTTTCTATGGGGACCTGACTGGTCTGTGCTGGGGGATCTACTTCCATGCTGCTTTGTTACTAATCGTAAATGTCCTTCTTGTTCCTGACTAAATCATACAAAAAGGAGTCTTTTTTTCTCCTGTTTTTCCATTCAACAGGTCTATGAAAGGTCACTATGTATCAGAACTCACAGCAAGGTTACAGAAAACAAGATTACCAAGGTACCTGGTACTAGGCCTGTAGACATTTATCATATACCTAAAGTCAGTTCACTATGAGAGCTTGGGATGCACAGCACCCATGGAAAAATGTGGGCATGGCTAGCTGGTAACATCTGTATCCTAGTGCAGAGGGGAAGATCCAGAGCTCCCAGGAGCTCTCAGCCAGCCTTTCTAGAATGGTAAGTTCCAGGTTCAGTGAAGAGAGTGTGTCTTAGAAAATAAGTGGAAGCTGGGCGTAGTGGCGCACACCTTCAACCTCAGCACTTGGGAAACAAGAGGCAAGCAGGTCTCTGGGTTTAAGTCCAGCTTAGTCTACATAGCAAATTCCAGGCTAGTAAAGGCTACATAGTAGGAACCTGTTTCAACAAATAAACGAATTAAAAGGTAGAGAGCATCTGAGGAAGACATCCTAATGTCAAGCTGTGGCCACCACTGGTACATGTATGCATGCATACTCCCACACGTGTGTGCTTACACACATGCAATACAGAGAGAGAGAGGAGAGAGAGAGAGAGAGAGAGAGAGAGAGAGAGAGAGAGAGAGAGGAT
>NW_021619961.1:325188-365704 GCF_004785775.1 Grammomys surdaster
GCCCATCAGCCAAACAAAACCCACAATACTAAGTGTTCCTGAAGTGAATACATGTTATGTTCTCTTGCCTTCTGCAGCTATGGTTAAGATGTACTAGAACCAGCTTCAGTGTTCACTTGCCTTTAAGTGTTTTCTTATACTGCATGGACAGGAGAGGAAATCCTTGCAGCTAGGTTCTGCATTTGAAATGGGCTCAGCCAGTTAGTTGTGTTTACAAGGGTAAGTTAGAACCCACGAAAATGCCATCATATTGTGGCTTCCAGGAAGTTACAGCCGTAGATAAGGTCTACACAGTAGTGAGCACATGCATGGTTCTCTTGCCAGTCAACAGCCTGGGCTACTAGAAATAGGTATGACCGCAATGACAGAGGCTCCCTGACCCTTTGTTTGTGACTATGGCATTATAGTCTTAAGTAGTGGCTTCTGGTTCTTGATCCTTTGCAGTGACTTGGAAGGACCCGACTCTCTGTATTACCCTCTTTCTTATTTGACCTGAGTCATGCCTTGGGTCAGTTTACCCAGAACAGACTCTGCAATGAGGATTTATTTGTGATTTATTGAGAAAGTGCTTCCAGGAAAGACCAATTAATGGAACAGGGGACATGACAGTGGAAAGAAGGTAAGGCTAAGAGAGGTTATGACTTTAGGCACACCCCTGGCCCCAGCCAGTACCACCAGAGTGCTCTGGAGGACAAATCACATCTCAAAAGTAGAACTCAGTTGATCTGGTCTGCCACTGGCCGAGGAGAAGAAAGGATGGTATGTGCTTACAGAATGCCCCAGGTCTCCAGGGCAGTTCACTGGAGAAGGCCACAGTTACCTGCAGACATAGGGGAAGGACACACAGAAATCCCAGTGATCCTGAGAAGTAGGACAGGGGCTTCATGGTGATGTACTCAATTGCTGACAGACAGGAACCCACAGGCTGCAGACTCATCACAGGCTGCCAGTAGACAGCAGTGGCAGATACCATATAGGCTACTGAAGCAAAACCTACAAGTACAGCGCATGTCCACAACTGCCATGTGTATGTGACCAGGAATAAGCCAGAAGGCTAGATTCTACATCAGATAAAGGAAGGTTTATTGAACATGTGGGCATTTTCTTTCATATTTGCATGCATCCAACAGAGGGAAAAACCCAAACAATAACAACCCAATGTTGGCAGGTTCTTGACACCCTACCTGTAGTGAGGAATACAGCCATATTAAAGCCTCAAACTCCACCTTGGCAAGCAGACACCAAGGCTGGTCCAGTGGTTTACTGTGTGTCTTAGTTAGGGTCTTACTGCTGTGAACAGACACCATGACCAAAGCAAGTCTTATTAAGGACAACATTTAATTGGGGCTGGCTTACAGTTCCAGAGGTTCAGTCTATCATCATCAAGGTGGGAGCACGGCAACATCTAGGAAGGCATGGTGCAGGAGGAGCTGAGAGTTCTACATCTTCATCTGAAGGGTGCTCACAGAATATTGACTTCCAGGCAGCTAGGATGAGGGTCTTATAGCCCACACCCATAGTGACACATCTACTGAAACAGAGCCACACCTCCTAATAGTGCCACTCCCTTGGCCAAGCATATACAAACCATCACACTATGTGTCAGAATGCATACTATACAACAGAAGTCAGAATGATTTTTCCTGCCTATCTATGTCAGAACCTGATGCAGATTTACAGTTATACAATATACTTATTTACCCAAAACATATTTCTTTCCTCACCTCATTGTTTTGACAAGCAATGGTTTGCCCCAGCTGATCAACAGACCATAACTAATTCCCTATTCTCCCAGTGTTTATTCATTTTAAAACCTAGCAAAATTGGGTAAGGCATGTCAAAATGTTTTTCCTAAACTAATTATATTACTGATAGTGTAAAAAGTTGAAATTCTTGGTGATTTTTCGGATGAAAGTTCACGTCTAGCCTTTTCTGGCCAAGATGTTAAAAACAACAAAATATCAACTGGGACATATCTGCACAAGTCAGACCTAGTCTGTATGAAAGGCAACAGTGTGAACGTAGGTGCCACCAGGAGTGAAATGAAAAGGCATATGTGAGTTGCTTGTATCAAAGGACTTTAGATCAGAAATGCCTACATATTCTTATTACAGACCATGCACATGCATACTCACACTCACACGCACACGCACACCTATGTCTTAAACTTCTGTGGACTAAGAATTAGCAGGATGGGGCTTGGCACAGGGTGGGATACTACTCATTATGTCTTTGATTATTGCCCTCTTTCTGACCCTTTGTTCCCTGTGTAAAGGTCCAGCAGAGAGGAGGGGCCTGCCTCCACTCTCTGTGTTCTCAGCTGAGACACCAGTGGGGCATTCTAACAGATAGCACTGCCCAGGACACCTCTTCCTCTGCGCTTCCCGCTGAGTCCATGGATGTCTCTCTACCACCTCCTGTAATATTACATTAACTAAGCAAAATATTCCTTCACAGTCAACCTACAAAGGATAGCATACTTTACCAATTCAGAAGGCTTTTGATTGAAATTCACATCAAGTTCTCAAATTTATAACTAAACGTTAGGTTGAAAAAGAAAGAAAAACAACCTTTAAAATATTATTTTCTGTAAAGATACAAAAGATGTTGAACTAATCAGTTTAGGTATACCAAGATGGAGGAAAGAAAATTAACGCTGGGCGGTGGTGGTGCACGCCTTTAATCCCAGCACTTGGGAGGCAGAGGCAGGCGGATTTCTGAGTTCGAGGCCAGCCTGGTCTACAGAGTGAGTTCCAGGACTGCCAGGGCTACAGAGAGAAACCCTGTCTCGAAAAGCAAACAAACAAACAAAAAAAAAAAAGCAAAAAAAGGGCTAGAGAGATGGCTCAGTGGTTAAGAGCACTGACTGCTCTTCCAGAGGTCCTGAGTTCAACTCCCACATGGTGGCTCACAACCATCTGTAATGGGATCCAACGCCCTCTTCTGGTGTGTCTGAAGACAGCTACAGTGTACTTATATGAATAAAAAAAATGAATAAATCTTTAAGAAAAAAAAGAAAATTAACCATGAAATTCTGCCATAGCTGAACTAAAGAAAATCTATAATTTTAATGCATTTTAGTATTTAAAAAGTTATCATTTAACCCAAAAGTCTACAAGAATAGCAGCAAAATAAATCACAAGAGTAAAAATAACAAATTTTATTTAGCACACAAAATAAAAAATAATAAAATTTAAGAAATAACAGAATTGGCCAGGCAGTGGTGGTGCACGCCTTTAATCCCAGCACTTGGGAGGCAGAAGCAGGCGGATTTCTGAGTTCGAGGCCAGCCTGGTCTACAGAGTGAGTTCCAGGACAGCCAGGGCTACACAGAGAAACCCTGTCTTGAAAAAACAAAAAAACAAAAAAAAGAAAGAAAAAAAGAAAGAAAAGAAATAACAGAATTATTATAACTAGAAGTTTATGGATAAACTACAGATAGGAACATATTTGATTTTAAAGATTAAAACTATACCAAACTTGGTTGAAATAAATGTGTACTCACACAGAAAGCTTGGCAAATAAGAACATTAAGATTGGGAAGTGAGTTCACTCTAAAATAGCAAGAACTATAAAAACTCATAAGAAAGCGTCATATAAACATAGTGCTCTAGAATAAAGTCTCGTTGTCAAAGCTTTTTCTCTAAGGACACAGGACTGCATAGCAAGCACTGCTGCGTAACAAACACAGCTTAAGACAAAGGGAGCGCATGATTGCTCCTGTGGGTCAGGTGATCTGTGCCAAGCCTTCTCTGCAGTCCCCACTAGCAAGCTATGCTCTGCTGATCCTGCCCGGGACCTTGTATGAACACTCTCTGACTCCAGGCTAGTCTGGAAGTCTTGAATGGGCTTGGGCTAGCTTTCTTCTTGTGATCTCTCATTTTCCAGCAGGCCAGCTTGGGGTGATTTGCAAACAGACAGCAGATTTCTAAGAGTAAGAAGAAATCACATGAGCCGTTGTTAGGCCTGGGCTTTATAAATGAACATGTTGCCCCCATGACAGTCTCTTGGACAAGCTGAGTTAGGAATTTGGCTGCATTGAGATGAAATGAAAACTGTGAATGGATACAGGAGAGCCATTGTGTCCATCAAAACCAGCCAGTCTGGTTCTGCTTCTGCCCTCAGGGTATCTGAGCACCATTACCCACCAGGCAGGACAGGAAAGAAGGAAATTTATCTGGGTGGGTGCGTTATGCAGGACCTTGGTTGGCAGTGAGAGTGGGGAGAAACTGCCTTCTCCAAGTTGGTTTTCAGTGAAACAGCTCTTCTTTATTGGGGGTAACAAAAGCTATATAAACGTTGGGGAGTGGGTAGAGGTTTTTGGGGTGAATGTACATTATTGGCTGGTGCTAAGGTGCTTAGAATGCTTCATTTGCATGAAGAGGAATTCCAGGTACTTGTCAGGCATGTCCTTCTAGGAAGAGGGGACGTTAAAGCTGTAACTGACTGCCTTGAGGGTGGCCACGGAGGTTATACAGGCTACATGGGCCAAGACAGCAAGGAGGAAGACAGTCCTACACTTGCCAGTCTCAGGACAAGATTTTCAGGGTTTGGACACATCTCAGCCTCACTCTCTCTCTGGACCGGCCCCCACACACTTACCCCATGGTTTTCCAGCCACACACATCAATGTGACCACACTGCCGAACCATCAGCTACCAAGAAACTCTTGATGTGCTCAGAAGACTAGGTGGGCTTCCAAACATCCTCTTCATGGCCAATACCACAGCCCTGTTCTACCAGTGTTTTCAAATTCCCTCAAAACACCCCAGAGTATTTTAAAACCATAATTCTTGTCAGGATTTATGCAAAGTGTGAAAAACTCTAGCTCATGTTATGAAGCTGGTGTGTAAACATAACTTTTATTTGCCTGATGTAATTGTTGTTTCTGAGGCTTACTGCCTCCATCTGCTAACCCAGGCCTACTTCTGGACTTCTAGCCTCTGTACAATATTATCTAGGCCTAGAATGTTTTCAACCTCTGAGGCTTACTGATGAATAAACTCATCCCCTTTCTAGTTCTGTCCAATCTTTAGCTGCCTGGTCAACTCAGCTGTTCTGGCTCAAACTCCTCTCCAAGCTCACTGATTCAATCTGGCTTCTCTCAGCCTCTGACCTTTTATTCTATTCACCTCAACCCAACTATAGCAATCTGTTCTAATCTTCTGGCTCATTCTCATTCTCTGGCTCATTCTGTCTTCACCTGTGTCTAGATTGTTATCTCCCTGCAACCTGTCTCTCTGTACTGTGCCTGTTTCATTAACTCTAAAAGACCACCAAGGAGCCGATTCTGATGCCATCACACTAAGGTCTTAATTCAAGCTCCAGTTTGAGCTACATCATCATCACTGATGCAGCAGGGTGGGAGGGTGACGCCCCAGCCCAGTTTCAACCAAGTATTTATAGAGGCAAGCAAATAAGCAAAGGGGTTTCTAGTTTGGCACACACCTGATTAGGGGGCTATTATGGAATTTGCTGTCCTTTAAAATTATTAGCTGGTGCTGATAGCCAAACTATAAACTTTCATAAGCAAATATCTATAGGTACAACTATAACTTCTGCTTTCCTCTTGATTGGTGGTTGTTAGGGAGTGACCTGGAAACTAGTCCTAGGTGCAGACTTGTTGGTTAACTCAAGTTCAATCTTAGGTCAGGTTCTCTAAGATGGAGCCTGAACCCAAGATGGAGTTGGTCTGGTCTCTCAGTACAACTGTCCTGGTAAGACTGCCCCCTCTCCTTTTTCTTTCTTTGTGGTGCGCTCTCTTAAGTAGCTTCTCTTTTCTCTCTGTTCTCATGAGAGTTGGGCATATCCTAGCCTGTGAAATCTTTCTTTGATTTGTCACTTAGTCTGCCAGTTACTTAGACATCACTTTCAAACATGGGTGCTTCCTTCTACAAACTAACTTCACCTTCATTGTTTGGAATTAAAGGTGTGTACTAAAGGCATGTCTGTATTCCAGCCAGAGGGATTAAAGGTGAGCCACACTACAACTAGAAACAGGGTTTTCTAGTAAAAAACACAATCCTGGGCTTCACAGTGTGATCAAATATCCTGCAACAAGTATGAGCTGATATTGACATATCAAAGAAAACTAAAAATTATAACTTCTCACTAGAAGTGTTGAAAAACCTTAAATATAATAGCAACAAGCAAAATATGGAGGAACATTAAAGGAACAAAACCCATAGTCATTGAATAGTTTATTTTAGGAATTCAAGAGTAGTTTAATAACAAATATATAATAATATAACAACACATTTGGCAAAGCAAAAAAGATATTCAATCATATTGATTATACACTAAAAATATATTTTGTACATTTAACATTTAATTATATTCAAACAAAAAGTCAAAGCAATTCGTGTAATTTTATCTTAAAAGATGTTTTCGAAATAACAGCCAAGCTGGGCAGTGGTGGCGCATGCCTTTAATCCCAGCACTTGGGAGGCAGAGGCAGGCGGATTTCTGAGTTCGAGGCCAGCCTGGTCTACAAAGTGAGTTCCAGGACAGCCAGAGCTACACAGAGAAACCTTATCTTGAAACAAAACAAAACAAACAAACAAACAAAGAAATAACAGCCAATAGACTGCTCAACCATGTTGGAACTGGTCAGGTGAACACTGCAGGCAGAGCTGATGAGAAGTTCATGATTACCGAGTGATGATTACCGAATGATGATTGATTACCGAATGATGATTACCGAATGATGATTACCGAGTGCATTTAGGAGGCAGAGGCAGAGGCTAGTCACATTTACACCTCTTCTCTACAGATCCAGCTGACTCTCTAAAATACTCACTTCTATGACACGTTCTGCTCTCCCTCTCACTACATAGCTCTGACTGCCCTGGAACCAGACTATCCTCAGACTCACAGAGATCCACCCTCTGCTTCCTGGCTGCTGGGATTAACGGTGTGCGCCACCACACCTGGCATTGACTCTTCGCCTTTTTTTAATGGCTTTATGGTTTATTAATGTATATTCGTATTTGTTGTACACAGTCATGGGTTTCACACAGGCAAATTCTTCCAAGTACATCATTTTTACCTTGTCTGTACTCAGCCCTCATGCTCTCCCCTGCATCTCCCCGTCATCCCCCCACGCCATCCTGATCTTCTTCCTTTACCCAGTCTCCTTTCTGCCTCTGTATCATTTACATATTCAACGATTTTATATACCTATATAAATCTAAGATACAAAATACTGAGGTAAAATGTGATGTTTTTGTCAGTCTATCTTGTTTCATTTAAAATATTGATCTTTAATTGCACTCATTTTCTTGCAAATGACATAATTCTTCTTTGAGGCAGAATAGGTCCTTTGTATATACATGCCTGACTTCTTCCTGTACATGTTCATCTGCTGACAGACACATAGTTTCCATGACTTAGGTATTATGAGTAGTGCTTCACTGACCATGCAGACATCTCTGTGGGAACTTGACTTAGTGTCCTGTGGGCACATAACTGGGAGTGGTTTCACTGGCCCATATAGGAGATTTATTCCCCTTTTACTGAAGATAGATTCTTTTCTCATACAATAGATCCTGACTACAGTTTCCTCTCCATTAAATCCAACCCCTCAAAAACCAGGAGAACAAGGCCCTCCAAATCAGCCAAGGAAAACCCATAAGAATTTGCAGAGACTGAAGCAACAAGCACAAAGCATGCACAGGTCTGCTCCAGGTCCTCTGGGTATATTATAGCTTCCAGTTGTGTGTTTTGATGAGACTCCTGAGTGTGTGACACATGGGACTCCTGAGTGTGTGAACACAAACACGTGGGTCTCTGACTCTTGTGCCTGCTCTTGGTAATCTTATTTTTCTATCGTCTTGTCCATCTTCAATATTTTTTTTGTATCATCTTAGCATGTTTTATTTTGCTATGCTTTGCTGTTATCTCTTAAAGGCATATTCTTTTCTAATGAGAGACAGAAAGGAAGTGGATACAGATGGGAAGTGAGGTGGGGAGGAACTGAGAGGAGTAGAGGGACAACTGTAGTCAGGTCTCTTCATTTTTAAAATAATAACTTAAGAAACTTTGGGAAACACTGCTATCGAAACGTTCTCTTTGCAATCAGATATAAGGCAGAAATCATCTTGCCACCACTATGAACTAATGTCATTCTAGAAGTGCTAGCCAATACAATTAGAGATGGGAAGAAAAGAAGGAGGAAAAGAGGAGGGGGAAGAAGAGGAGGGGGAGGAGGGTGAAGAAAAGAAAGAGGAGAAAACGGAAAGTATATATATATATATATATATATATATATATATATATATATATATATATTTGGAAAAGGAAAAGCCAAATATAATATAATTATATGCTGAGTACCTATATAACTCTCCAAAATACCTGGAATACCACTTACAGAAGCTTACACCTAGAACTTCCCCAAGAGGCCGTTGAGGCAGAGCCTAAAGTTGGTTTCCAGGTCACTGAAAGCATGTAGTCAGAGAGAATTATTTGGGCCTAGAAAGACTGCTCAGTGGTTAGGTCTGGAGAGATGGCTCAGTGGTTAGGGTTGAAAAGATTTCTCAGTCTGTAAGAGCATGTGGTGCCCTTGCAAAGAACCCAGGTTTTGTTCCCAGGACCATGTCAGTCAGATATTCAAGTTTATTGTTTCTACCTAAATTATCATAGTGTGCAATATTGGTAGCAGTACTTTGCAAATTAATAGAGTAAAATAAAAGGCTCAAAATATCTATATTTTAGAAATGACTCTGGGAAAGCAGAGGGACCTTAAACTTTTGAAGGAAGAACTGGCCATTCAATATACTGTGTAACCACAGCCTAACTCCTTGAGACTCTATTGACGAAAATTATTCCTAAGGGAGGAAAAATGAGGGACTTGGCTCGGTGGGTAAAATGCTTGCTTTGTAAGCATGACGTGAGTTTGGGCTTCAGTGCCCATGAAAAACTCCATGAGTGTCTGTAACCTGGATATGGGAGGCCTGCACAGACATGACAAGAGGACAGGACCAGGGGACAAGGGATGACGATAGGCAATTCCCTAAGGCTTACTCGCCATTCAGCCTGGCCAAAACGGCAAGCTCTGGGTTTGGGGAAAAAAAACAAAACAAAACAGAAAAACAAACCAAAAAAACAAAACAAAAAAAACCTCAAAAAATTAAGGTGAAGAGAGACTGGAGAAGATACAAGAATGTTGACCTCTGACCTCTGCAGGCCCCCACACAGTATTTCTGCACATATGCAAACTCACATGAATGCATGTACAGAAAATAATCACATCACACAACTTTAGAGTAATAAACCTTTGAAGCGCTGAGGGATGGCTCCGGGGATAAAGCACTTGGCCTGGTCTAAAGGACCACAGTCCCAGCAATTCTAACAAGAGAGTGGAATGTTTCTTAACAGCACATACAGAAGTGGAGTTGTTCTCAACACTGATTCACTAAGAACTGACAGGTGTATAAAACAAGCTCACAGTGAGAATCCTGCACTATGCTTCCGGCACGTACACAGAGCATGATACACGAGCAGGAGCCGATGGGGAGGAAGCACTGCAGATCAGGGTTATGTCATGCGGCATCCACTCAGAGAAAACTAGATATAGCCTTGACACATCTCGAGAGTAGCCAGAGTTCTAAGATGTCTACAGATAAATTGCCATGGCATCAAGGATCTTTTAAAAGGCCACAGAAGATGAAGCTGTGTGGCGGAGAGGACGAGACAGACCCAACGGCTTATCTGCCTTCAGATCAACGCTTGCTGGCCCACGTGAGCGTCCATCGGAAGCTGACTAGCATGTGGCCACCAAGGCAAATGTCCAGCTTCACACATGCAGGACAGTTGTCTCATTTCGTGGACAAGGTGGCCTTTGATTCCTCAGGGACTCTCAAGCCCCAGGAGGAAGCTGTTCAGAGACCCTACCAAAAGATGCCCTGGAACCAGTATGAAGAAGTTTAGCCTTGTTTCTTTATTCCAGTATTAACTTAGAGTCATTCATAGACTAGGGGCGGGGGTCCTCACTGGCGAATACCCAGCTGGTGATGCACACCGCTGACTCATATAGCCCAAGCCTTCCCACTGCTCCAAGCTGCCGCGCTGGGACTCCCTAAGAGGCAAATCCAATCACTACAACCTGCTTTTTCCCCTCAGTCAAGGTACCCACAGGACTACTTTGTATTCTGGGACTCTTCCTGTCATTCACCCTGCACCTCCCTACCCCCCCACACACACCCCACTGTATGTTTCCAGAGTTGCCAAGCAACAGCTCATGAGCCCACCTAACCAGGTTTCAAGGTCACTGAAGCCACGCCAAAGTAGCTATAAGAATTCCATGAGTTTTATCTCCTAAGTTGGTAGCTGTTAAGTAGAAAATATGCTACCTCCAAAGTCCCCAAATCACTATCTTTATTTCCCCTTTATTCTAGTTTTAACCAAAGGTCATGCTCATTAAAAAGCCTCTGGGGTCTTTGACAAATGTAAGTTTTATAGTTGCTGAGAGATCCTTGGCCCTGCCCTGTGGCTGCAGCCCTGCCAGTCACCCAGCTGCTCTCAATTAACATTCCATCAGTTTCTCTGTCAGTTTGGGTTAGGCTAACTGAGTCACAGGTACAGTCCGCTTGGCAAGACTCTGACCTCACAATGTGCTCGCCACAGAGTTGGAATTTCTAATGAAGTTTCATTCAAAAGAAAACAATTTAATGAGCAGTTATTCTGTGAAAATCATTACTCAGTGAGTGTGGTATCATTCCAGCGCACTGCACTTCACTGTCCTATTTAGTGAGCAACAGACTAATTTTCTAAGTAGATATTATTAAATCACCTTCTATATTAGACGAAGACCCCTTTTTAAACCTATGTTTAAAAAGTCAACTTTTTAAAAAGGAAAGGAAAAAAAGAGAGCAAAGGAAAAACTACAAGCCAAATAAAGAACAAGAAAGAATAAACAGAGAATATTAAGAAAAAATTTTTAAAAATAGAATGACAAGAGAAACAAAAACACAAGAAAAAGAGAAAATAAGAAAGAACCAGACCCAGGAATGGAAAAGAACGAGTCCCCATTGCCTTCAACAGAAAATAAGGAGCTAGGAAATTTCTCCTGATATAGTCTGTTCTACAGTAACAGACTTGACATTCACATACATTTTTTTTTTGTATTAAGCCTGTGTTACCAAATGAAGAGTTTATATGACAAATAATCCCAGGAAACTCCTCTGATTCCCAGTCACAGGACAGCTGAAGCTGAAGAATGCATTAGTCGGTCTCTGGTAGCCTGTGGGGAAGGAGCACAGGAGAAAGGTCACAGGATTCATTAGGGTGAAGTACATATCAGAGACTCGGACACAGTGTGAGGCCCCTGGCAGGTCGTACCTTACTGCAAATTATAGAATAGAGACTAGAAGTCCACAGAGGCAGAGTGAATAGAGACTGGAAGTCCACAGAGGCAGAGGGTAATGAAACTCACCTGCTTCACACTCTTCAGGTAGCAATTTCAAGCAGAATCATGATTTGAAGTTCTCTCTCTGTATGTTTCTCTCTGTTTCTCTCCCCCCGCCCTCTCTTTCTCTCTCAACAAAATACTTGCAAATTCAATTCAAGAACACGTTAAAAACGATAACCCATCATGCTTAAGTTAGCTTCAGTCCAGACATGTAGGATGGTTTAACATATGTAAGTCAACAAATGTGGTACATCACAGAAATGGACTAAAGGACAGAAATCATGTGATCAACTCAATCGATACAGGAAAGGGCTTTTGACAAGATCCAATATCCTTTCATAATAAACGCCTTAAAGAGACGGGGAATATGAAGACCATTATCTGCGTTGGCTACTTCTTTATTGCTGTGATAAAACACCATGTCCAAGACAACTTACAAATGAGTTTAAGGTTCCAGGGGGTTAGAGTTCATGATGGTGGAGCAAAAACATGGCAGCAGGAACAGCTGGGAGCTCATGCCACAACCACAAGAGGAGGCAAAGAGCTCACTGGCAATGGGGGATGGAGGGAGGCTCTTGATAAAAGCCTGCCCCAGTGACACACTTCCTCCAAAAAAGCCACACCTCCCAAACAGTTCCACCAACTGAGTACTAAGCATTCAAAACTACGAGTCTGTGGGGACCATTTCTCGTTCAAACCACCACAAAACATTGACTTAATAAAAGTTCTATGTAACAGACCAATAGTCAATATCAAGTTACATGAGAAAACTCAAAGGATTTTTTTCACCAAGACCAGAAACAAAGCAAGGGAATACACTCTCCACTTTATTCAATAGAGTGTTTACAGTCTTCATGAGAGCAATAAGACAAGAGAAGGAAAACAAACAGATACAAAACAGAAATAAAGAATCAAAGAATTCATATAAAAACACCAAAGACCTTGGATGGCGAAAGCTGTCCTAAGCAAAATGAATTGTGCTAGAGATATCAGTATAACTGACTTCAATTATACGAGAAAGGCATAATATTGAAACTAACATGGTACCAACACACACACAGACACATAGATCGATGGAGTAGAATTAAGACCCTGGCACAAGCCCATACAGCTATAGCCAGTAAGGGGTTGGAGAGACGGATCAGTGGCTAAGAGCACTGGCTGTTCTTCCAGAGGACCTGGGTTCAAATCTTAACACCAACATACTAGAGGAAAGACAGCTTTTTCAACAAATGATGTTGAGAAATTGGATGTCCATATGTAAAATAATGATAGTATGTTCATGTCTCATCCTGCACAAAAGTCAACTCCAAATGTATTGAAGACATCAAGGTAAAATCTGAGGCTGCCTGAGGCACAAGCAGGAAAAACATTTCAAGACACTGGCGAGGTGAGGGCTCTCTACAGGGGCTTTAGGAGCCCAGAAAGTGAGCCAAAAATCAACAAGCGGTACCATATGTGATTTAAAGGCTCTGAACAGCAGGGAGAGCCAGTGAGTGAAGAGACAGCATGAAGAACGAGCGGGGTCTTTGGCATCTACATCTGAGAGGATTAGTATACAGAATATGCTGGGGTGAGGGGGAACCTCAACAGTAAGAAAAAAATAATCCAATAAAAAAAATGAGCTAAGAACTAAATAGGGAATTCTCAGTGAAAGAAATACCAATGAATAACCAATACTGTTTTAAGCATTCAATATCCGGTCATGGTGGCGCATGTTTCTAGCACTTACAAAGTGGAGGAAAATCTCTCTGAGTCCCAGTCCAGCCTGGACTACATAGAGAGATTCTGTCTCAACAACAACAGCAGCAGCAACAACAAAAGCATTCAACATCCTTATCCATCAGAGAAATGCAAATTAAAACCATTTCGGGAGTCCCTCTCACCCTGCTTAGAGCAGCTGTCATAATGAGACAAAAGAATCATATTCACTTTTGGTAGGATTGTACATGGGTACAACTTATGGAAATTAGTATGGATGTATATTTTTTAAAAAACAAAACTCTAAAAAGAGAACTTTCATCTATAGCCCAGGTATACCACTCAAAGGATTCAAGATGTGCCTACAGGTATAATAGTGGCAAAGGTCTCTACATCTTACCGCAGGATACTTGCTTATCGGTACTTAGTGATGCAGTCACCACAATAACAAAGAAATGGAATCAGCCTGGATGTCCATTGACAGATGAAGGATAGGGAAAATGTGGTACATATACATAATGGATACATATGTAAATATATACATCATGGATACATATGTTAACATATACATAATGGATACATATGTATACATATACTTAATGGATACATATACATAATAGATACACATACATATGTATACATGTACATGAATTTTATTCAATCAAAATGAAGAATGAAATGAAACTTAGAAAAATAGATGGAACTGGAAAATATTATAAAGTGAGTCCATTCAGCTCAGAAACAGCATGTTTTCTCTCAGGCAGAGTCTGTATATTCTACCTTTATAAATGCACGCTTATGTGGGAATGAGTATGTACAGAGAGATCCTGGGAAGCTAGAAAAAGCCCATGAAAATGGAGAATGTTTTTTTAAGGAGCAGGGAAGAATAATAGAATGCATGTAATACAAAAGCCAAAGGTGGATCACTGGGGACGAAAAGGTGTATGAGTCAGGCAGGGAGATGGGTGGGGAGGGGGCTCCAACCAAAAATAACCATGCAAGAGAAAGCAATAAAGAAGAAATCAGCTTCTTGGCGAGCTAAGCAAACCATAAAATTAAAGAAAAATAGCCTATATGAGTGGATAAAGCTGCTGCCAAAAGTCATAGACTGCTAAATTAAAACCTCAGTGACAAGGGTGGACCACCTCCCTAAGGCTCCCAAAGCACTACTGACAACTTCCACAGAACCAGATGAGACAATCCTGCTACGAAACACACACATACCTATGCACACGCATGCATGCACACACAGGTCTGATTGTGGGACACCAAAAAATACAGCAGAAACTGCCTGGCCCTCAGTGCTGAAACCTTCTCTGCAGACTATTAGGAGAGCCCTGCCAGCCTTCCTCAGTGTGAACTCTGAGTGCAACAATATTAACTGGCCAGGCAAGATGCCTACTGCATTAAGGGCAGGTCGGTTACATGGGTAACTGTTTTCTGATTGGACATTAGGTCCCCTTCTGTTCCCACCCTTTTTCCTTCATCTTCCCTTTCTTCCTTCTCTCTCTCTCTCTCTCTCTCTCTCTCTCTCTCTCTCTCTCTCTCTCTCTCTCTCTCTCTCCCCTTTCTAAATAGCCTCTCATTTGTTTCTTGAGACAGGACCTCACTGTAGTCCAGGATGGCCTGGAACTCACAATACATTAGGTTGTCCTCAAACTCAAGGAAATTCTTCTATCTAAGGTTATAGGTGTGACCTTCCCTCCTTTTTAAAATGTTTCTGTAGATATGCAGTTTAAGGGCTGACAGATATTTTTCCTGTGAAGCTCTTTAAAGGTGTTGTCAGGGCTGAGGAGATGGTAAAGGGCTTGCAGTGCCAAGATGAAGATCAGAATTTGATCCCCAGAACCAACATCCAAAAGCTGACTGTGGCGGCATACAGTTGTAATCTCAGCACTGGGCAAGCAGAGACAGCAGGGTCCCTGGGGGCTGTCTGGACAAACAGTCTAGCACCTCTGAGCTCCACAGGCATGTGCTTACACACGCACGAACATGACATATGCATCCATACACACGCACACATGTACGTACACACATACAGTGTTAGCTTACCGCTGTCTTAGGATTTTCATGCTATGATGAAATGCCATGACCAAAGCTATCTCAGCTTTCAATACTTACTCCTTCTTGGACACAAATATAAAAACCAACTGGAAAATATGCTCAAACTTAAGAGTCACAAGTAGTTTATTTGGATCAAACTTTCTTTCTTATTTTATACATTTTATAAACTGAGTGTCCTGAATGAGAAACATTTCAATTTTGGAAAATTTTGGAAACATTATATATCATATAATGCTTAATATTTATGTACGTTTCCAAATTTAGACAATACTAAGTGCATTTCATGTTTAATTTTGAGTCTCATCCCAGTTAGTCCGGGTTACTATTGCACTGATGAAACACCATAATCAAAAGCTGCTTAGGGAGGAAAATGTTTATTTTGCTTATGCTTCTACACCACTGTTCATTATCAAAGGCAGTTGGGGCAGGAACTAAAACTACATAGAAACCTAGAGGCAGAAGCTGATGCAGAGGCCATGGAGGTGTGCTGCTTACTGGCTTGCTTCTAATGGCTTGCTCAGCCTGCTTTCTTAGAGAATTAGGGACCATCAGCCCAGGATGGCACCACCCACAATGGGCTGCATCAACCACTGATTACAATGGAGGCTTGCCTATAGCCGCCGCATCTTACAGAGGCATTTTCATAATTGAGGTTCCTTTCTCTGATAGGCTCTAGCCTGTATCAAGCTGACATAAAATTAGCCAGCACACTGCCTCTGGTTCCATGACTTCTGATGAGATTTAAGTTGTTAATCCATATCATTATTTCTGAAGAAATAATGGTTGTTTTTCTCTGGGTATTTCCAGGAGTGGCCACTTATTTTTGGTTTTCAGAAATCTCACTGTGTTATGAGCTTTTAAAAACTGTAAACATAATTTATACAAAAAATTGGGTTTTGGCCCACGTTACTTAAAATGTCCTATTCCCTTCTCTGAGCTCATTGTTTATACATTAAGCCTTCTGACATATTACCGTAAACATCGAGGTTCTGTTTCTTCTGAGTTTCTAGTCACTGTGCTGCAGGTCTGTTTTCAAGCTGACTGACTTTCCCCGTCCTGCTACTACTAAGCCTATCAGGTAAATTTTGAATTGCAGTCAATTTAATCTTTAGCTCAAAGTTTTGGGTTTTTTTTTTTCAGGGTTTAGTTCCTTGCTGGAATGTCCTATCTTTTCATTTATTATAAGCATATTTTCCTTTACGTCATTGTGTATAGTTATTATATGCCACCTTGAAATGTTTTTATCTAATAATGTCAAGCAGTGTGATCATCTGTGTTTGCTGTACTGCTTCTCCTGTGCTGGGTGATACTGGATCACAGCAGGAGAGTGGGGACAGGAGCAGGTCGGGGCTGGGTTGGGTCCTGTTACATCCCCCAGAACGTCCATCTGTTACTTCACCCTTAACTAAGCCACACAGAATATGCCCTAAAAATCCCACAGCAGAGCTTTATACTACAGAAGAGTAGCAGGAGCCACCGCTGAGCAAATATTGCAGTCGGCAGAGGCAAAGGGGGCAAAATGCAGGGCCCTCCTGGTCAGTATGTTCATCTCTAAGGGTTCTTGATATTTCTTACCCTTTCCTTCCTGGGGCAAGGCCCTCACCTCCCAGAGTAGCAATACCAGATATACTTACTGAATTTGACTTCCAATTTCCTCATACCTCCCCTGGGTGAGTTGGTGAGCATCTGAGTACAGACGTTCCTCAGGCAACACACGCTTGGAGGTTAAATACTGCGGTCAGCCGTGAGAAGAGTAATTCGTCCCGGGCGAGTCATTTCCCTTCTTGTCTTATCATTTACCTGAGTGTAGGGGTGGGGAAGGGCGGATGAACTAATGAAGATCTTTATTGTTTACACTGACAGTCTAAAATACGTGAGCAAGCTTTAAGTACATTTTTAAATTGTTTCCTCTAAACTCATCCTATACCCAGCATATCACGTGCTGTATGAGACCACTAGAGGGGAGTAAAGCGTTAAATGAGAACATAATATAGCTCGAATTGGAATCCTTTGTGGATTATACTTGCAGGTGTTGCCTGTCTGCTGCTCCCAGCCCACCACACTTAACTGCTTCAAAGCATGAAGAAGTAGGGGATTCCCGGTTTCCATGTGGAAGGCTGCCCCAAGCTCTTTGAGAGCACACGTTCCTCGAGCAAGACCAGCCCCCAGATACTGGTGCATGCTCGCACCAGTTCTATTCCATGGGGACAAACATTCTCAGAAGAGCCTGTTCTTGAAAACAAATCCTTATAGAACACAGCCACAGTGTCACAGCCTGTTTTCAGGGATCTCAGAACTGTCTGGGTTCTAAGTTCCCTGCCTCTAGCAGTGGTTCTCAACCTTCCCTAAGGCTGTGACCCTTTGATACATGTTGTGGTGACTCTCAACCATAAAATTGTTTCATTGCTACTTCATAACTAATTTTGCTACTGTTATGAATCCTAATGTAATTATCTGTGTTTTCTGATGTTCTTAGGTGACCCCTGTGAAAAGGTCATTCAGTCATTTCCTAGGGGGGTCAAGACCCATAGGTTGAGAACCCCCACCCGGGGTGCTTGTTCTTGGAAACCAATCTCAGGGAAAGAGCAGCAGGTAGACGAAGAAGGCTGCCCTGTTGGGGCTGTACTGGAGAACTAGCTCCAAGTCAGGGATTAAGAGAATCCAGGCGCACACATGCTCTTTGGTTTCTATTACTGGGGAGGGGCAGGGTCCTCGATGCTTAGGTTTGCTTACTTCCTAATAGTTACAGAATGATAAAGTTGAGACACTATTAACTTCTGAGTCTGATAGCCAAGAGTTTGTTCAGTTAGTTGCTTTCTAATGGTGATTGAAAAACATAGTAATGCAGTCTTCTTCAGTCACCTGACAAAGGTGTGGCTACGAGGGGTAAAACATCAGGTTCTCTCCCTCTCCTCCCTCCCTTCCGGTGTATGTTCCTCCCTCTTTCCCTCCCCCGTGTGTATATTTCCCTTTTCCTTCCTCCCTCTCCCTCTCTATGTGTATGTTTTTCTCCCACTACCCATGTGTATACTCTTCCCTTCCTCGATTCCCCCCCACCCCGCCTCCACTCTGTCTCCTTTTCTCAGAGTAGTAGTCCTTAAAGTCTGAGCCATGAACTGGCTCTATCCCGAAAGCACCACAATGTGCTGAGGAAAAAACACAGAAATTGAACATTTAGATCCTCTTCTATCAATTAGGTATTAGAGCCAAGCCTGTGGTCACACTCCATTAAACTTGCAGCTGCCCACCATGTTGGTAACTTATAGAGTCTCAATTTGTACAGGCTAAACTATAGGTCCTCAGGATTCCCTTTCTAATATGTTTATCATTAAGAAAGGATCAAGACATGTGCTCTTGCAAGATTTGGCTGGAAGCCAAACGGCAGCCATATTTTACTCACATGCCTCTGGTATTCAAATCCAGGTACGGTGCAAAGGGTTTTTACAGATGTGAAAAAACTCCCACACCAGATGAACCCAGATTAGAGGATAAACCTTGCTTCCCTGTACAAACAGATGCTGCTTGTGGGCATTAACTTTGGCTGGACACATGAGCACACTGCTTGCTGAGTTCTTCCCTTCCCAGTGTCCAAGACTTTAGATTTGTGTATCCTGCCCCAACAAAGGCATACTCATAGACTTTTAATATTCCCTGTCACTGGTCCACTCACAATCTGTGTTCTGTATCTATTACTGGTTCTGTTTGTGTCTGGATGAAAACTGTAAACCCTTCACCTATGCCAGAGCAGGCAAGACAGACAGGCCCTGGGCTTCACCTTGCTCCTCCAGGCCCAGCCTTCTTGACCCCTGCCATCTTCTATATGACCTCTCATAGTACAAAAGACATAGGCAGGCAGAAGCCACAGAATTCAGAGCAAGGCTGGGAGAAGGGCTGAAGGGAGGACAAGGAGATGAAGGTAGAACGAGGAAGAGGAACAAGGGGCCGCAAAGGGGTTGAAGGGTGGCCTGGAAAGGACAGTGGAAGATCTGGAGTGACAGTAGGTACAGGAAGTCTAACAAGAACACCTTTTTCGGCCTTCACCAGCACCCTTTCCTGTGAATCTGGAAGGCTGCCCACATTTAGTGTAAGACTCAAGTGTGTATATGTAAATAGCTTTATGTGTAAATATGCGAATAAACAGCTGATCTCTAATCTTGTTTTCACTAGATTGAGTTGCCTTATTTATTTTGAGACAGAGTCTCTACATAGTCCCATCTGTCCTGAAACTATGTAGACCAAGTTGGCTTTGAACTCACAAAGATCCATCTGACTCCACTTCTCTAGTGTGGGGATTAAAGGCCTGTGCCATACTTCCGGGTTTTTAGCACTAAAATTTGTGACCTGTCGCTCATATGACTTTAAAGGCACAGAGCAATGACTATAACATGCTACAACTTAGAAAACAAAAGGAATCACTTCGTGTGCACCTGTGTACACCGACTGAATACAGACTGTACTTCCGGGGTGGGCTCCAGCTTGGGACTGGAACAAACGACAGGGCTTTCCAGGTATATCTACCTACAGCTCCTATCACTGATGGTAATTTTAGACACGTGGGCATGCTCACAAACACACTTATCACACACGCTATTACATCTGCTGCCTTTGCAACAGGCTGGATGTCAGTGTGCACAGAAGCGGCTGCTGCCATCTGTGTCTTCAAAACTTGCTCTGTGGTGACAGGGACACAGCCCTCCCCATGAAGGTTTTCTTGTCCGCCCCAGCAAACAATGACTTCTGCCAGTTAATGAACTTACAACAACCCACTCACAGCAGGCACAGCCACTCACCCTTTCCGCTCACTGGGAAAGGGAGAAACCCCAGAGCACAGAGTCAAGGTTTCTAGACTAGAAAGGGAACACAGCTGTGTGCCCACTTAAATAGAAGCCAGGCATCTGTTGGGGTATGCATTTCAATGAAGAAAACAAAGCTCTGCTCGCCCCTGAGGAGGCAGGGTACTATGGAAAGATTTTCTCCAACAGAACAGCATTGTGAAACTGGGCCTAAACAATTATCTATGGTCTCTGGAATCACGGACGGAAAGGGCAATAGGGGCAAATCAACTTATTTTGTGTTCTTAAAAATCCACAGAAAAACCTTGTGTGATTACAAGGCAAAGGATCCAGATAAGAATGGGTTTGCCAGCGGGAAGCATGGAGGGCAGGGCTCTCGTGGTAAAGAAACTGAACGTCCTGAGAAAGCGAGTGTGTGTTGTAGGCTCGGTGGAATTTGCTTAATAAGTTGCACATTTGACATTGTAGGTCAGCTCTCCGGGTGCCAGGAGACAAAGCTTATTATATAATCACATACTTGTCCTTGCTGGAAATGAGTGCTGAGGAAAGGCCTCTGTTGTTTCCAAGCTTTCTCTGGTCAGCCAGTTGCTGAGGTGAGCAGCCATCAGAGGCATGTTTTGAAAGCTGAGTCTTGTCTGGGATGTCTGCCCTCTGCACTTACCTTATGCTGGCCTTCTCTGTAGAGGCCAACGCGGGTCCTGGGGCAGGGGAAAAGCAGGCTATCTGATCTTGATCTGAGCCAGGGATGAGAAGCTAAAGACTCCAAGTTTTTCAGCTTAACAGATTTCTGGCTGTTTGGCCACAGATTTTTTTTTCCCCAGCTACAGTAACATGCTCTGTGGGACTCAGGACAAAAGCCTCTTCAGTTCTGGCAGCGTTTGCTGCACATGGTGTCCATGTCCAAACCGCATCAAACTCCTGTGTTTGTTTCTGAAGTCTTTACAGACGTCTTCAAAAAAGGACAAAGCCTTAGCACTTCACTGAAGGAACCCCCTGGGCAATCCTGCTGTCTTTCAGATGATTTTTCTTTTGTCCAGCATTTAAATGCTTTGGAACAGGTAAAATAAATGTAAATAATCCTTCTTTCAAGGAAAGGCCATGTGAAGGTCAACTAGGTCTACAATTATTCAGGTGGCTGGAAGAGGAAAACTGGCTTTGAGGAGGTGACACCTTTATCTCTAAGCTGCCACCTTTTCTTGGCAACTGGCCAGGTATATACCAAGCTGAAAAGGAAAGAATCTTTTTTTTTTTTTTTTTTTTTTTTTTTTCCTGTTAGTTAATATTAGGTCAGCCTCTGGTTGTTCTGGGAACACACGTTTGCTTGACCTAGAATTGATATACTCGCATGTCATTTTTACCAAGTACTGAGAACATGGATGGAAGGGGTCAGTGAAGGGAGATCCACAACTGCAACTGTTTTATTCAGAGCTAAGACATGCGAGTACTAGCATCATCAGGTCCTTCACAAGAAGTCCTATTTGAGCTTTCCAACCCCATGAACATACTGTCATGGTAAGGTGGCTGCAGGTCATAGGAAGGCTCTGGTTTTCCCAACAGTGAGGGTGTCTGCCCCTGCTCACTGGTTTCCTCTTGAGGTGGAGTTTGAGGAGTGCAATAGATGCAGAAGACACAGCTGGATGCAGTGGCCTGCAGCAAATGCATGAGGCCCAGCTGTCACGCGCCAGGCTTCTTCAGTATGGAAGGCAGTGGATTTTTTAAAAGAAATATTTTCCACAGCTTTTCAGCCATTCCTAGGCTGCAGGGGGATGTGACCCACTGTAAACCAAGTAGGCATGAGGAACTAGGACCACTGTGGTTAGTTCAGGCCAAAGAGGGCTGGACGATAGAAATGGATGGGCACACACTTAGTCCTTGCTCTGAGAAATTTGACAGAAAACAGTGCCACCAACTTCATTTCTCTTCTGTGGAATCCAGGTATACCAGTAAGCAAGGCAACATAGAGTTTAAATGTTTTATCCCAAAATACCCGGAGATTTTAAAAATGCATTACCAGAAAATATCTAAATTCCTTTTAAATCTTTAAGATGAAACAAAACAAGCTGAAGTTTAAAATTACAAAGACATCTACAGTGAGACAGGCTTTCCTGATGGCTGGTAAATTTCTAGTCACAACATAGCCTGCACAGAATATCCTAGTCCATAAACAACAAGAGAACTGTTTACTTAGTTTGTGGGTGTGTGAGCATGCACTTGTGCACACACCATGACACAAGTCAAGGGGACAACTTGTGAGAGCCGTGCCTCTTCTACCAAATGAATTCAGAGTATCAAATTCAGGCTGTCAGGCTTGGTGACAAAGTACCGTTCCCTGCTGGGCCACCTCATCGGCTCCTGGTCCATCAACTTTAAATACTGACTAAAGCCCCCCCCCCCCATATATCCTTTAAAGACATTGTTAAAGTCATCTCATAAGGGAAGCCTGCTGGACTCATTTGCTTTCTTGGGAAAAGAGGAAAGAAAAAGGCTCAATGAGACATGAAGCCAAACAAATAACACTGCAAAACAAGTAAAATGCCAAATCTAAGGTTGCTACAATGTATACATGAAAAACAATTATATATAATTATTTTGGGAAGTGTTAATAGGAAAAAGTGACCCAAGATAGTAAAAACACCAGACGTGGGTTAGTCACAATTAACAAAATAGGATAAACAATAAAGATAAAGACTCAGGGCACAACATGGTGTCACACAGAGCAGGAAGAGGAGAGAGCAAAACACAAAAAATAACTGCATAGAACACCCTCCCAAATCTTCCAAAAAATTTTAACATTACATTTTATTATCTAGTAGGATATGCCCGCTGCTTCATGAGTGACTCAAATGTTATTGTACTAACCAAGCACTTCTGAGTTGGTTAACCAGCCACTTCTGAATTGTGACAGCATGTATAAGTCTTGCACGAGCTCAAGCCAGACCAAATAAAATGAAATAAAATAAAATAATCCTAGTATTGGGGAGTGGGGGATAAGGAGGAAGTCCTACCCCTAGTCAAGGACTATTAGTATTTGACAGCTGCTGGAAGAGGGGGCGGCTTAGGGATGACAACTGGTAGGTGGACAACGCTCCAGGGTGAGCCCCACACCCAACAGTATATATACACTGTCTCAAAAGGAAAGAAAGGAAAAGTGAGAGGGAGGGAAGAAAAGGAATAGGCAGCAAAAGGAAGAGGGAACGTGCTTGGACAAATAAAAGCAAGTGGCAGCGATGTGCTTCCAGAGCCCCCATTAAACTAAAAGATAAAAATGGGGTAAAAGGGAAAGAGGAGAAGACACAGCAAGTGAACCATAAAACAGCTGAAGTGGTTACAGCCATTACAATGAAAGTGAACCTTAAGATAGATATCCAATTCAAAGGCTATCTTAAAATGGTAGGGGATCAATACATTAGAAAGCTACAGCAAATAAAACGGACTCCTAACAACGGATCTCAAAATACATGAAACAAAAAAAGGACAGAACTGGAAAAAAAAAACAATATAATGATTCTAGTCACAAATTATCATCCTCCTCAGTAAGAAATATACATTTTATTAATATACATTACATATATATCTGTGTGTCTGTGTGCCTATGTGCAGAGGCCAGAAGGTAGCTTTGGATCCCTGGAGTTGGCATTAGACAAGGTTGTGAGCCACTCACATGTGGGAGCTGTGAACTGAACTTGAACACTCTGAAGCACTGAGAGATCTCTGCAGGCCCCCCCCCGCCCCCGCCATGCCTAACAGAACCAAAGGCCCACAGAGCCCAGCGCAGCAGGCTTGGCAGTGACCAAAAGCCTCATGCTGCTGAAAGCTCTCAGTGAACAGAAGATACACTCCTGTCGGGTGAAATACTCCACCACAGACTATAAAACATGTCTGTAGAGAAGGGCTGGAATCACTCGAAGCATATTCTCCAAAAACAATGGAAAATAGGGAAAACTACTATATGTGTGGAGGGAGGGGTACAGGGGACTTCAAATTCTTGAAAATAAAGTGACATTTCCAAACAACTCATCAATCAAAAACAAGTCACAAGGAAAATTAGTGAAAAGTAATATGCAACATATTGATATTTATGACCTGAACTTTAACACTGCATCTGGTTGGTCAAACAAGTCTGTATATTTTTTTTTGAGTCAATTTCAAACACGATGTCAACGTACCATTTCTAGATTATAAACTACGGAATAAGTCATGACAAATCTTCAGATTATGCACAATTTTATTAAGTATTTTAACACTGCAAAATAGGTCAGCATATAAATATAAAAGCAGAGAGCTGAGCAAGTGAATGAAGCAGCACCCAGCAGCAGCCCGCACAGCGGCAGCCCGCACAGCACATCACTCAGGCCTCCAACATTAAGGCAGCGGAAGTGCCTCAAGTAACTTCATGAGAATACTTTACTCAGGGACAAGGATATCAAATACATGAAAACTGGCAGGCAGACCTCATAATGGTTTGTTAGCATGAAGTATTCCCATCCAGTTTCTTGTCTAAGTAGTAATTAATGACTATTCTGAAATAGGGCACATAATTACTCCAGATTGACAAGTGGGCTGTCAAAGCCACTGTCTTGCTGGCTAGTCATTGGAGCAGTTAACGTCATCAAAGGCTTCTGACACAATGAAGATGGTCATGCGCTGCTGAGTTTCCTGAAATCTGTCTTTAGCACACCAGTGCTCTGTGGAGATGAGTGTCTCAGAGTTGCACCCATCTTCCCTTGCTGGGAGCGCAGGGTTTCACTGGGCAGATCTAGAGGGTAACTAGTCCGACAAACCACATTACTTTTCTGGGCATTTGGAAGACAACTGGTTGCTGAGAACTGTTTCCACTGAACAGAGTCCCCCAGCATCTCCTGAGTCCTTTGTGACCTATCATCAAGAAGCAGCACAGCAGGACTAACAGAGGGTAAAGCACTGTCAGAAGGCCAGGCTGGAGAGCTGCTAGGCCCCACTCCATCCTTCACCGGAGTGTCCTGAGAACCCACACCCTGACTCTTCTCAGATGCAACATTCTTGGTTTCTGTTAGAGAACCACATATAAATGGCTTTAACTTTGGCATTTCACTGGGACCTCTCAGGGTTGTGTGCATGGACTCTGAGATGAATCTAGGAGATTTCTTTTCAGCTGAATAAAGCAACGACTCAGAGCCAGCTCCGAGTGCATCTCTCTTCTTGTGCAAATCAAAGCCTCCTTCGCCCTGGCATGGAACAAACTCAGGAGCAACATCCTTTGCCGAGATGTCTGAGGGCCTGCAACTCCCATGCCCACACTGACAGTCTGAAGGCAAAGCTGTAGGCGTCATGGGTTTTATTTCTCTGTGCTTCGAATCCTCTAACCACCTCTGAGAACTAGGCGCAGACTTCCTCCTAGGCAACTGCTCACACACACTCCTGGGGATAGTGCTTCCACCGTTTGGTTTGCTTTCAGCGTAATGTGGAATACTGTGATTCACATCTCTCCTTTCTGATCTTTCAGCGTCCATCAGCATCTCTGAAGCCAAGGGAAGGGCTACTACGTGCAAAGGAACATACAGTTAGGAGCACAAGAATTAAGGGAAATTAATGCTCTAAAAAGAACAACGTGTTTATAATTTTGCACATTATCAAAGAAAATGCATCAGTGCTAGACAAGTAAAAATACTCTTTCACTCATATCCACAGAGATGGTGGGTTTTGTGGTTGAAATGTTAGTTTATATCATCATCCTGACACAAGCTGAAGTCACTGGAGAGGAGAGAGCCTTATTCTCAGCTACTCCATCAACTTTCTTAGTGGGTTCTACACTTCAAGAGCTGACTGCAATGAAACGTTGCTCCAAGTCTGATGTCAAGCATGAAGTTTTTGACAAAGAAAGTTTGGTAAAGCACCCCTTTGTGAAAGCCAGATCAGAGAAGAAACAGCCACAGTATGAAGTTTGAAGCCTTATGTCTCAGAGTAGTGATCTCATAACCCTGAGTTGACAGACAGAAGCTAGTTCTACTGGAGATGTGATTTTCACGACCTTGCCCCCACAAACAAGAAGACTGCTTTCATGTTACATGCCACTGCCCTTTTGTACCTAAAGTGCACCAATGCAAAACTTATACAAGTAATGCTTGTGATACGATGAGAAATGGTTCAGGTGCTCCCTGAACCATCCATCCCTCCTTCCAGGCAGGAGATCAGAAGAAGGTCAGAAGCTGAATTCTCACACAGACATGTTAAGTGTGTCCAATTAAGAACTTAGCAGTTTTCTTCTTGTATTTTAAGAAGAAATACCAGTGTTTGTTTTTCAGACTCTAAAGCTGTGTTATATGATCCCATGAGAGATCACACCATATTATCTGCCCTTTTAATGTACAGTCTCCATGGTCCACTTCTGTATTTACGTTTATAATCAACAGCACCATCCATTTCATCTGCTTATTGTCATTCTCTATTACCTTGGGTTTTTGAGTTCTTATAAAAACAGCAAGTCTCTCTATTTTGTAAAAAGCCTTACCTCAAAACATTCAGTGCTTACTGATATTGCAACCTCTACTTTTAGTATCTGTTTATGTGTGTCTTCTAGTTTTTCTCTTTTTTTTTTTATTTTATTAGACAAATTTTTTTCTTGAAAAGGTTTCCTCTAATAGTTTGGAAGTTATATATTCATTTCTACTTCTTTGTTGGTGTTCCTAAAGTTTATAAACTTCTAAGAACGTAATACTTCTGAACATCTTCAGGTTCTGTTGCTTGGGTATTCTTTTGCCTTAAGTACATATTCTGTTAGCTTTCTTCTATGCTTGTTTGGTCTTTCTTTCATGGTGATACTGTTCTTTGAATATATAGTGATTCTTGGGTAAACGTTTATCTCTTAGATATCTTCAGTGCAGTGTCTGTCTGTGCTGCATGACTGCCGAGCTAGTCCAGGAAACAGGTGTGTTGCTGGGAAGCAGAAAGACCTGAGAACGGACACCCTGGGCAGAGAGGCTAACAGTGCATCCTTGACCTCCAGGTACTCAGAACACTGCCCCGTTTCCACTCAGCCCAACACTAGGGTTGGGAAAGGAAAAAGAGAAACAGGAGTGGGAAGGGAGAGGAGGAGAAGGGAGGGGAGGGGAAGTGAGAGGGGAGGGAACTGTAGAGGAGGAGACAGGATGAGAAGGAGGGGAGGGAATAAAAACTGCCTCCACCTCAGCACTGTTCTGCACCACGGGCTCATCACCCACAGACACCCATGAGCCACTGCTTCTCCTGGGACATATGACCCTGCATGTGAACTAGCTTTGCTGTTGACTTGTACTGTTAGGGGACAATCTGGAGCCGACATTTCCTACTTCCTCAAATGCTACCTTTTTTATTTCAGGGGTTTCCTAGAGTTTCTGGTCAAAACCCAGCTAGTTTTACCTTTTCTCTTGCATCATTATTTATACTCCTGTCTATCATTTCTTGGGATGGACATAACCATGTTGGTTGGTGAGGCTGCGCGGTCTACCTTTCCATACAGAGACCATGAGGCAGTCAAATAAGGAGGAGTGAGAACTCACCTGCGCGGCCTGCCTGGGCACACGGGACTCTGCAGTCTGACTCTGCAATTGTTCCCAGCAACTCCGCCATTGTAGCAAGTTTGCTAGCAGCACTCATAATCTTTTTCTCAGCTCTGTGGGTAATTCCAGGATATAAAATTAAAACAGTTTAAATGAAAAACACGAGACTCCTCAGCCCTGGGATTGTTTCCTAATAGCTCTGCCAACAATGAAGAAAACACGGCCTAAGCTTCTTATGATCACATAAACAGTTCTGTGGTTAAGGAAATGACAGCACACCGTCCTGGTACAGTGGGGACTCGCAGTGTACACTGACCATATAAACAGTTAGTACTGTAAATATGGAAATGACTGTCCTCGTGCAGTCGGGACATGCAGTGTACACTCAACTCACCCCTCTTCCTTTCCATTATCCTGCAAGATCTGCTGAAGGCAACTCAGATAATACTTGCGCATCTTCCGGGCAGTTTCCTGCCGTTCCCGCAGCACCTCCGCCTTTACCATCTCTGCAGCTCTCTCCTTGCTCTCCTGAATGTATCGGAGCATGTCACCTGTAGGAGGTGAAGAAACCCCACAATGGCAATGTTGTAGACTAAAAAGAAAAGCATTCTGTTAGACCTCAGAGGGTCACAGCTGAACATGAAGAAAACAATGTATTTTGTCATATTCTAAGAGACTCAGGGAAGAGAAGAAGGCAGTGAGCAGAAAGCAAGCGTTCTATTGTTCCTCCTGACTCAGGTAAGAGAAAAGACATACCCAGAAGGAGAGCAGAAAGGCAACACTATTAAGGAAGATAACCTATGCTCTTCTCTTGTGCCTGAAAGGCTCTAGTCCATCCTGAGCCAACGCTCAATAGCACTTATGAGACAGTAATAAACTCACAGTGGGATGAATAAGATGTTCTGCAGAGTGGGAAGAATTATATTCCCTTCTGAAACTCACAGAAAATCATAATCCGTACCTCTCTCTTCATCAACATGGCTTTCATTTGTACTATCTCTGATTAAAGCTAACTTAAAAACTAAATCTATGACTACATTCTGCATGTAGACTTTGCCACTCAGTTCCATTAGGAATGCAGGCTCCCATAGGAACTGCCTGTCAGTGTCAGCAAGCATCTGAAAATTCCATGTTATATGTGCAGATGCTAACTGGGGTCCACTTTTCCTTCCTTGAGATGGGAAAAATTAAAATGAAGTTGCCACATGACCTCCAGCTACCCTTGTAAAAGGCAACTAAGACATGGCATGCATATTGTGTCAGGATAAAGACTGCTTAGTTTCCACTTCTTACTGGAAGCTTGTAAGAGTAGACTGTTAGCAGGAGCAAGGGCTATCTCTGACTGCTGCCTGCCTTTGGGACCCTTGAAGATGTGCCTGGTTTTACTGCAATTTGATATGCCAAGGCTGACTGATACTCACAGTGGGGGGTGGGGGGGTGTCTCCTCCTTCCTGAAGAGAAACAGTAGATGGGAATGGGGTGGTGGAGGCAGTAAGAAGGTCAGGAAGGATTGGGAGGAGAGGAGAAAGAAGAAACTGTGGTTGGGATGTAAAGTTAATTAATTAGTTATTAATTAACTAACAAAAAAAAGAAAACAGAAAAGAATTGTTTGTTTTAACTATGCCCTTTGCTGGGACAAAGGACAACTAAGATATAAATCTCACTGGCCTTTCACATCTACAAGCAACTCTGAAACACAACAACGTAGACTCTGAGACCTTTCCTGTCTTTTGTTAAAAATAAAAGCAATTTTAGGCCGTGACTACTGTATGAGACACACACCCTGTTGGAGTTAGAACACAGGAGTCTTTACTCTGGAGACACCCTGGAGATGCTCTTACAAGGTGGACAGACCCAGCAAAGTCCTGGCAAATTCACAGCTGTTTGAAATAAGGAAAAAATGATACTGGCTGGATTCATCTTCACAGTTCCTGAGTCTACAGCAGGAAGTACTGCTGATCTGACTCAGGTGATACCTCCTCCCTCCTTCCCCCGCTCCATCCCTCCCTCTGCACAGGATGCAGAGGTTCTGCCTCTCAGTATACCCCAGTCTTCATGTGGCACGTTCTTTACCACAAATTATTTGTGCTATAAAGATATTACATTTTAAGACAGTTTGGTTCTAATGTCTTAACAAAGACTAAAAAGTGATAACGAACAATATTAAAAAACTACTCTTGGGAGCTAGAGAAAGCTCAGTGGGTAAGCCACTGGCTGCTCTTGCAGGGATGCAGGCTTTCATTCCCAGCACCCACACCCATCTGTAACTCTAGAGCCAGGGGATCTGATGCCATCTTCTGGTGTTCACAGGCACACAAACACAGATATATAAAATAAAAATAAATGTTTTTAAAAAAAGACCCAAACCTATTTGTGTCAGTTGGGTAAACTACTCCATTACTGTGTAATATGAGGTGGCACTAACAATCTCTTCTAAGACTGAAGAAAAAGGCAGTTTGGAAAAGTCACTAAAATGGCAAACCTCGAGTTTCCACTTCATGACAGTGCAGAAGGCGGGAGCCAGCAGGGACCTTGAGAATCTCTTTAGAGACTTACGTTTAATTTTTTTCACAGCTTTAATGTACTGCCCACGGAGTTCTTCCAAGGCCTGCCCACGGCACGGCAGCCAAGCATTCTCAGCGGCTCCTGCAGACAGTGACCTAGTAACACACCAGATTGGAGAACCACAGAGAGAGGCTGTGAGTAGAGCGCTTCCCTTGAAGTCTATAATCTATAAGGCCACCCAAGCTGTCCAAGGATTCCACACCAAGGAGCTGCCACTGTTCAGTTATTTCAAGTCAGAGGAAGGCCAAAGAGGAAGCTGTTAGGAGGGTGCTCGCTTAGCATCCATGAAGCCCTGGGCTCCATCCCCAGAAACCGAGTATGATAGCACACACCTATAATCCCAGCGCTCACTGGATTGAGGGTGAAACAAGGAAATCTTGAGCTACATTTGAGGCTAGCCTTGGGAGAGATTAAGCCTTGTCCCAAAACAACAACAACAAAGGAAATCAACAATATGATTGCCTAAGTAAATACTTGCAGATCCACATGATGAAAACATACAGAGCTACTGAAAAGCACACTGCACGGGTCCCTAGGAGCGCAGGGAGACGCTTCTCTAGTCATGCTAATGAAGGGGACAATAATCTCCAAAACCCATTTGTTTTTAACACTGCACACATCATGTATGTATCAATAGCCTAAGTGATGTACAACAACAGAATATCAGTCTTTGCTATGACTATACTTAAAGTGAAATAACACAACCAACCAGGGTGACATTTCTCCTACTATTAAGGCTTGCATGACCTGTGCATTTACCGTGGTGGTGTTCTGCAAAGAGCCCTCAGTGCCTCCAGTTTATTCTTCATTTCATGGTTCTCCTCTATTAATTCTTCAACCACCCTGCTGTTCTCCTCTGTAACAGAAAGTCAGCGTTAGTCTGCTGCACTTCCTACAGTTCCTATGCAGGTGCTTCAGAGTGCGCTGCCTCCTTCCCGGCCATCATCTTGGTCGCCTGGCTCTGAACCTTCCCTTTATACATCTAAAACCTGTTTCATCTTCATCTCCACTGTACACATCCTGAACCTCATGTCCAGCTGTCTGGTGTGTATGTGCCGAGCTTCCCAGCTAAATGGAAGCTCTACAGAGCAGGTCTGATTTGTTTGTCTTTTTGCAGTACAATGGCTAAAACTCCACATTGCACAGGTATGCAAGAGTTCTACCACTGAGCTACATTCCCCACTGGGTTTTCTAATTCTATATATGCTTGGCTCCTAGCTTAGAGTTTATGTTCATATAAACCATTCTTGAACAAGAACCTCAATATAAAATAAAAAAATAATAATCTAAAGTAGGTACCACTTTTAGAAACTAGTGTAAGGTGTTCAGGGGAGAGTGACAGAGCCCAGGCACTATGAAGCCGAAAGCATGCCCTGCAGATGTTTAACCTGAGGTTAAGCACTAGCCTCTTTCTAAGCCTGAGTTTGTCCCACGTGTAAATGGGAACACTGTTATGTACCTTACAGATTACACCACGGATAAAACGACACGTGCATAAAAATCTCTTCAAGTCCTGGCGATATCAATCCTCAGTAACTGTGAGCAAAGCCACCACCAGCAGACTCTAGGAACTAAGACACAAGCAGTGGACTTTGAAGCCATTCACACCTGCTCTATTACTTTCCAGTAAATGCTATCAAAAAGGAACTTAAAACAAGCAGGCAGACACGCAGATTTCACAAAACAGATTTATAGACAGACTTATAGATTTATATGCAGCCACAGCTATAAATGCCTTACTTAATTTCGGCCCTGACCCTTGCCTCAGCCTGTTGTTTTCCAAGAAGCACCACTTTCCCTGGACGTTTTGATTTATTCAAGATATCAGCTTCAAAACTTCCAATGCAAAATGACTACTTTATAGCAGGCATGATGATGCATGGCTTCCACCTCAGAGCTCAGGGACTGAAGCAGGCGGATCTCTGTGAAGTCAAGGCCAACTTAGCCTACAAAGCCAGTTCCAGGCTAGCCAGGGCTATATAATGAGATTCTGTTTCTAAATAAATAAATAAATAAATAAATAAAATAACTACTTTGTGATTACAGTGTACAGTGCTAAGATTACTATGTATGAATTATAGTTACTGAGCAAGGGTCTAACAATAAAGTGTTACAATCCAATTCATTTTCAGCTGCCTTATGAAGGCTAGCCTACAGTAGGAAAAGGAAGCAGAAAGGCAGAGAGGTGAATGCCAACAGCCAGGTAAGCCTAGAAGTGAATGGAAAACTATGAGAGTGCTTGCTTGCCTCTCCTACCCCCATCTTCCCACCCCCACACACAACTGTTTAAGACCCCGGTATTCAGGTTTTGGGTTTTTAATTATCATTATTTATTCACACATTTACTGTGTAGTATATTGTGGGTACTATGATTCTGAAAATTAATAAGATGGGGCATATCTTGTACCCTCAAGAATCAGTTTGAATAGTCCCCAGCAAGTAGAATACAGGAAGGCAACAGAGAGAATGGAGAAAGCCGAGCAGAAATACAGGACCACACAGCTGTGTCCACTTCTCTTAGTTGGGAAAATCAAAGGGGATTTTGCAGGAACAGCATTTCGTGAGTTAATCCTAAAGCAGGAAAGTTAGATCAAGAAGTAATTGGCAGGGTCGAGTCCACACAACAATGATGGCCTGGAGGCAAAGAAGACAACTGGGAACATTTCAAAAATACAGTCAAGAGACCAGGTGAAGGCTAGTATAGAAGAGGAAGATGGAGGAGCGTGTAAAGCCAGCAGCTCAGACAGGCAATGGGTCATGGTAGCAGAGAACCCTGACAGCATGCTCAAGAGGACCGGATAGACACTGGCGAGACCCACATGCTTTATTTATGCTAGTTCTGCCTCCCAGAGTAAAGCTTGACCTGACAAACACTTCAAATTTCCAGTGCAAGAGCACTGTCTGACACATACCTAGGCCTTCGATGTCTGATCAATCAAGAAAAGAATGTTAAGCTTTTTAATTCAATTAGTAAATGCAGATCAAAACTGGATTATATTGACCCCAAAAGAAAACTGGTGCCCATGTCAACAAAACATTCCATCTGAACTTTTCAGCCAGGATCTGCCAGCCGTCTATGGTGGCAGTGAGCCTGACGTGCTAACCTCCAAGTTTCTCCACTGTGGCTTTGTGCATCCTTTCTAAATGCTGAAGGTGCCTACAGCACTTCTCCAGTTTCCTTTTCAGATCTTGACACTCTTGCTTTTCCTTTTCAAGTTCTTGAAAGCAGTGTCCACAGCACAAATCTTTAATTTCAAAGATCTTTTTATCTGTAAAAAAAAAATTAAATGATGCAAGACCTTTTTATAAAACTGTTTGGGTTAAGGGCAAGCAAGAATAAAGGAACTTAGATGGCAGAACACATGAACAAAGGCCACAGCGTAAGTGAAAGAGCAGGTTGCTCGAGAACAAGGTGGGGCCAGGCTCCAGTCCCTGTTTGCTGGATGGTCACTTAGCCTCCACAGGCTTAATGTTTTGATACATAAAACTTGATAATAGCATCCAGCTTAAAACTGCTATAAGCCTAATGTCCAGAGCTTAATATTGAATACCATTCTTCATAAAGAGAGCTAGAAGTTTTCAAAAAATGGCTAACCTCAAAAATAGAAAATGATATATATAAAATAAAACAGAAACATCTTGTCAAGCCAGGAAGTAAGAAAAGAACTAAAAATTATGAGCACAGAACAAGACACATATAATAATCTGAAGGGTCTCCCTAGATGAGTCTGGGCAATTTGAGCAGTGATTAAATACACCAATGAATTGTAAGGAATTGAACAATAAAAATCTGTGAATCATACATTAATGACACAGATGGATGATAGATAGATAGATGATAGATGATAGATGATAGATAGATAGATAGATAGATGATAGATAGATAATAGATAGATAGATGATAGATAGATGATAGATAGATAGATAGATAGATAGATAGATAGATAGATAGATAGATAAAGTAGTTGGATGAATGGTCCAGTAAGCAAAGATTTGTTTTTATTATAAAAACATGAGAACGCCAACTGGTAAATATAGAGACACGTTTGGAGTTGGAAGAATTATCATTCTGCAACAAGTACAGTGAAGAGAATGAGGCAAGAATCAGCAGTGAGCACCACACCTACGAGAAAGCTTTACTGAGAAACTGTTAGCATGGTCCTCAACGTGCTCCCTACAGACTGCTTCCTGGCTGCAGATGGAGGGAAAGTGGCAATTATATAATGAATAGACTGCACACAATTTTTTTGTGACAAGGTGATCAAAATTAACCTCAACAATGAAAGAAAAATGGATGCTATGTGCTTCCAGGTGTGACAGGACGGCACTAGTGCAGTCCTCCAGCCAAGAAGACACAATCTGAGAACAGAAGATAAAACTCAAAGTGAATTTTGTTTAAAAAAAGAATGAAGGGGCATAAGAGAGAGAAAATTAGTCTTTGACATTTCAAAGTGATGAAAGACAAAGGGAGGCCATGGGAAAGCTCTGCAGTTAAGGATGCAAAGGCAATATCCTAATGGGCGTGAGTTACACGAGTGCAATGCCCAGGGAGTGCTACACTAGGCAGCCTGTGGGTCAGCTGACAACGGGAGGGGGACGGCAGGCTCATACCTTAATGTTACATATACTGTGCTAAGAGTATGAAAGGGAAAATCTCTATTCTTAGAAAACACAGACTGAGGCATTCAGGCATAAAATATCACAATTATGTAATATACCACCACAACACCTTTAGATAGTTCTAGAATGAATGGCATTATATACATATATGTATATGTACATATACATATATGTGTGTGTTTCTATACATACATACATACACACACACACACACATACACACACACACACATATAGTCCTAAAATCTGTACAACCAAAACAAAGGTCAAAATCTATCAGAAAGATTTCCATGATAAAAACACTGGCAGGATGGCCCAGTAGTAAAAGTGCTGCTGCACACGCCTGACGACCTGAGTTTCATCCCCAGACACCAGAGAAGGAGACCAGACTATAAAGGTGCCCTTTGACCTCCATGCACACTACAGTACATGTGTCCCCACCCTATCACTGCATGTATACATGCACACATATGCACAGCAAACATAAAAATATAAAAGGAGAAGCAAGCAGGGCAATGGGATCAATGGGGGGAAGAGGGCGACAATATAGAAGGGAGACTGATAACTTACAATGAAATACTAAAGATATCTGAAATACCCATAAGGAGTCATACTGTATATTTAACTAATATTATATACATGCATGTGCGCACGCGCATGCATACACACACACACACACACACATGCGTACCACATACATACACACACTATAAATGAAGTTACGATACACGGGGAGATAATGACCTCCCCTGAGTTATAGATCTAACAAAAGCCTAGTACCAGGCATGAGAAACCTTCTTTTGAGTTTTAGTTGTCAAGTTAGTCCAAGAGATTCCCAAAACAATACAGGCTACTTACACTGCCCTTGGCTGCCTCCCTGAAGTTGAAGGTAAGTCCCTTTTGTGAAGACAACACACACTTTGAGGGATTTGAGCTGGATCCAAACTGCAAGTCTCCTCCCTGAAAACTAGCTTTCTCAGTTCCAGATGTTGATATACAAGCTGTCAAGGGAGGAAAGCAATCAAGCGTCCTGCCCAGCTGTCATGCCTACAAACCACAACACTGAGCAACATGGCAAGACATTCCTAAAAGTGCAACCGTGGTTAAGTGCAGCTCTGTAACTGGACCTGAGGCCCACTCAGCAGGAAGGAACCATGACTGACTATAAACTTAGCCAACCACTGTGGCTGGTGAGGTCGTGGATCTTAGAGAGAATCTACTACCGCCACTTTCCTAAACCAGTATCACTACCAAGTGGTAAATAGCCATCCTTTCACCCACAGATAAAAGCAGCGCTCGCCGCTCCTCAAAGAATATCCTTTTGCAGAAGCCACAAGTGGTGAAAACGCAGAGAATAGCTGTTTGTCGGGCACTCACTTCTAAAAGATATATCTACAACACAACACAACACAGCACAGCCTAGACCCATGGCTCAGGGAACATCACAGAAACGGGGAATGGGGGGTTGGGAAGTCTGCTACACTACTGAAATCTCCACAAGGCCTGAACATTACAATACCACGTGACATGACAAAGTAGATAAGGTATATCTCACAGGGTCCCACTCCTAACCAAGAACTGCAGGCAACTAAAAAACACAAAAGAGAGGGAGGGAAGGAGGTGGGGGGAGAGAGAGAGGAAATGAGACTGAATAAATTAGTCTTTCCCAGGAATGAAGGCTTTGACTATCCAATACTAAATGGTCTGCCATGAAATCCAATACACATAAGTAGCACTAAATAGACTTAACAGGTTACATTTATCTATTTATTCACACACACACACACACACACACACACCAATAATAATAAAGTAAAAGGACAGAAGAGAATGAAGGGAGGTGAGGGAGAAGCTAAATGATGTAATTGTATGTTAATTAAATAAAGAGAAGCAACTGAAGTAGGTTTAAGTGATTTGAATGCATATGCTCCACTATTTACTATAGCAAGTCTCCTTTGTGAAACCCTTGTTCCTCAACAGCTCAGACTGTCTGATTGGTCTATGCAACACTCACTCTTCACTTTGTAAAACTCATTCTTGAATGGAAGGAAGCACATCAGAATGGAAGAGAGTCTAAGTGAGCCTTGCCCCTAAATACAAACTGCAATCTAGACAGGAAAAATCAGTACCAGTTTCCGCTTGCGCTTCCAACAAGGCCGAGGACTGAGCACAGGGTCCAGAGGTGGAGACAGGAAGGGGTGCCGGGACTCCAGAGTCTCCTTGGCCAGTGTTCCACCTGACAGCATCTGCAGTGGTCTTGATCACATTTCTCTGAAATAAATTATCTTCATACTTAATGCCTGGGGAAAATATCTACAAATATTTTTTTAATATCCTAACATTAAAGAATAAATAAATATCATTCCAATATTAAAAATACAAAAAGAAAGCACTGCCTGTCAACAACATTACTTGAATGTCAGCAGTAACTCTCTTAGGATGGTACATGAATAGCATCCAATGTGCCAATTGTCAGTCTCCCTGTCTGGCTATACCACAAGACAGGAGACAGTGAATGGTATCAGAATTATTCCTGAAAATCTAGCACACTTTCGCTTTCACTAGCCACTGTAATACAAATATTTACTTCCTAATATATCCAAAATAAGTACTTTAACATATTCTCCTCTTAGGTAAGAAAGACCACTTGAATGTCAAATTAAAGACAGCCTATGCTCACAAAAATGAAGCTATGACACGAGCCCTGTCCTCACTGACACTGAAGGATCTTCATGCCCATCCCTCTCACAGACGTTAGACTATCTAAGTTTCCTGACTGTAGCCGCCCACTAACCACCAAAAGAACAGAGCACGTGGTGTCACTGTCCAGCTCTCACTTGAATCTGGAGGGACAGAACACACTGAAATTCTTCGCTTGAAATTCTCCCAGTATTTCCAATTTCTTCTATCCATTAAGAACTATTTTATTAGTATCATTTGATAAAATATTTTCTTAAACCTTGTCTTTCTTACTTCCTTTACTTCATGTATCCTTTCAGGCCTTTTTTTTTTTGTCTATTTCAATTTCCATGAGCAATTCCAAATCCTATGGGTTTAATAAACTATAAATCAATCTTTTGTATTTATGGAAAGTATACTGCAAAAGTGGAATCAATGACTGACCCCCAGTGTCCTGAGCTGTGTGGGCTTCAAGAAGCAGGTCACGTGTTGCTTCTATGACAAACTGGAGACTAGGCGTTTCAAGTCATCTTCCTCAGGAATGGAATTTGACCCACCCAAGGACAGCTGTGAACATCTAAACTCTTAGCTGATTGTCTCATGGCCACAGCCACAAGCCAGATAGGTCACATAGATGAGCTCCCACTGTTTGTCCAATTAGAAGTCCTGAAAGACCTCCAGATGGATTTTGCATTGATGTAAAATGAGAATGCCTTGAAAACTTGTGTTTTCACTACAGGAAAAGTCAAATTCCTGAGCAACTAAATACAACTGTAATAAACATCTATAATAAACATGTGCAGGTGAAAGGTGGTGTCACTTTTTTACTTGTGAAAACTCTTTTTGAGTTCTTTTGAAAACATTGGCATGATTCCTTCATCACCTCTACTCCTAAAACCTGCTATTTTTCTTATTTTAATTCTTTTCCCCCAATATTCTCAATGAAGTATTAAGCAATGCTCTTGGGAAGTGATCTTGCCAGGCATTTTTATTGATGGCAACTATGTAATAGTAACCCTGTTGTAAAATCAAGGATGAACATATAAGCTAGGATGAGGTAGACTGACCAAATCAGTCCCTCTGGCTCTAAAGTCCTGTCCTTTTTCATACGTAAGATGCAGACAGGCCAAACAGATATCATGGTTAGGAGCTGGGCCAGGGAGCTGGATTCTCTTTTTCTGGATGGCCAACCATATCTCAGGCTTGCCCAAAGCAACTCACTAATTTGTCTCCTACACTGGAACACCCATCCCCAGCTTATAAGCATTTCTAGTAGGCATTAGCACCAGATGCTCAAAAAACGGCCTTGGAAAGCCTTTAATGGTGGCATCTTCCCAGACCCAAACTAATGTATAAAGGTTCCTCAGAGGATCTTAACAGACACTCCTCCACTTCTGGTCCTAAACCCTGAAACAGGCTGGCCATATACTACAACACACTTCTGAAATTTTCATGAATGCCCCATCCCTTCAATCCTAAGTTGGTCAGACTAGTTTTAACTGGTCTCAGACAGTATTTGTATGACTAAAAGAACACAGGGAATTCATTCTGCAAGCACACACATGGGACATCTATGAAACTGGACTCAGAAATTTCAGTAAATGAATCAAACCTCGTTTGCTTATTTCTTTTGAACATTTTTGAAACCTCACTGGTACTTTTTGTGTAAGAAAGACATAAATTCAGTGAGGACAAGAAATTGACTTCTAACCTCTTCAGGAAAAAAGAAAAGAAAAGAAAAGAAAAGAAAAGAAAAGAAAAGAAAAGAAAAGAAAAGAAAAGAAAAGAAAACCAAAACAAAAGCAACTAACCCTCTGTCTTAATACAATGGATACTTACCAAAGTTGGTTAGGAACACAATTATTTACTTTCTAAATGTTATACCCTTACAAAAAAATAACACATACATGTCTAAGTAAAAGATGTCTAGAGGCTAAATGCCCTGCCTCATAGTGATGGAGCTATGAAGCAAGTAAAAACAACAACAACAACAAAACAAAAACAAAAAAAAACAAAAACAAAACCCTAGAAACAAATGTAATCCAGTAGACCTGCTGCAATAAAGCCTGTAAAATCATCGGTAACATCTGAATCTATTCATCGTAAGATGAAGACAAGACAATCCACCATATTCACCTTCTGCAATCATAACCATACTTGGTATTCGACAGCTCTAAGAACATACCTTCTCCCATTCCGAGGCAACACTGTCTGTAAGCAAGGACAGCATATCTTGAAGAGCTTTTTGTATGCAGGCTTTTACTTTCTCAAAATACTGCACAGATACCCATTTTGAAGAACAAACTGACATGACTTCCAAAAGCTGCTTGTCTTGGGACTCACCACCATACTCCAGCTGGGTGTCCCTTAGAAGAAAGTCAAGCACAGTGAGGATGTCTTCCTCATACTGATGGACTTCCAGTTGTGTTCGCTGGGCTTCTTGCAGTGTCCATTCCTTGCGACTCTGGTCCAAACATGCCTGGAATTCTGTCTCCTTCTGAAGAAGTAGTTCAGTTTTCTGCTTCACAAAGTCCTCTTTAGCTGCTGCAAGCACCTCATTAATTTTATTTCGATGGTCCTCTAAAAACTGCCGATAATCTTCCTCGTTTTGTTCCTGAATCTTGTGGATTTCTTCCTGTTTTTCTTTGTTCCACTCAGTTCTGGCCTTAGCCAACTCAGCCCTGACAACCACTGGGACTTCCTCATCCTTCAACTCCAGCTCCTTCTGCAGAGAGTGGACTTTCTCTTCTAGTTCCTTGACAGACATTACATTTGGCTTCATATTCTCAAGCTCACTTCTCCATTTCTCTTTAGCTTCAGAGAGTGCAAGTGACAGCTAAAAGGTACAGCAGCACACATTTGAAAGGTGCAGCAGCACACGATACAGCAGCACACATCTGAAAGTCTCTGACAGTCTTTACTATCCACAAATCCTAAGTATCTGGGCTAACCTCCCAACTAAACAAGCAATCTAAAATATAAAGATAAAGGGAAAAATAAATCTCAATGTGACATTCTGCAAAATATGCTCATACTAGACTTAAGGATCTTCTCTGTTTTATTTCGTGTGTGTGTGTGTGTGTGTGTGTGTGTGTGTGTACACGAGATAGAGAGAGAGACAGACAGAGAGAGAGAGAGAGAGAGAGAGAGAGAGAGAGAGAGAGAGAGAGA